>NW_017304461.1:20905-40566 GCF_001594115.1 Trachymyrmex septentrionalis | reverse complement strand
ATTACGCGCTTTTATTACCGCGACGGTGATTGTGCGTTCTTCTTATTTGCGATCATGTTTGTTAAATAGAACGTAAAGGGTAATTACTGAGTAAATCAAAGAGTGAACATATAAATAATTATTCTAATCGCTTACGTCTCTGAAAGTTTACATTGCATAGCTAATAATAGAAATGTAAATAAATAAAATCGAAATACATATGTAAGTCTAGTGTTTAATGAAGTAATGAATTCATATGCAACTTATCTTTAAATTTTGATAAATATTTACTTTAACCCTTTATATGGTCACACTTCAGAAAAGCTACACGATGGTTAATCTGGGTTAAAATGACGAAAACCATTTTTGATGTGTTATCAAATCAATAGTATTAGTTCCATTGACTTAAACAAATTACAGTATACAATTTTATTCTTTAAGAAAATAGAATAATACTGTAGTGAACATTGTAATGAAAAATTTAATTTTAGCGCTAAAAAAAACCGTAAACGTGTTAACTTTAGAAAAATGAGTTTTATTACTAAAAAAGAATTATAGCTTTTTAAATTTATAATATTTTCAAATGCATATTTACCTAATTATCTTGAGATGATTTACCATATGCTCTGATCATTTTGACTCAAGGTGACATAAAGGGTTAAGAGAGGCTTTTCCAATGATCTTGACCTTGACGATGTCAAAGTTATAAGCCTGACATAAGTCTTCAACAGATTTTTTTTCGTCGAGCGAGAAAGTTAAAATCTCACTCAGAGTCATAACTTTGACAATATAAGTCAAAGTCAAAATTATAGGAGCAGGCTCCACTAAAGTGAATATTTATCTTATAAGTTTCAATTATTTTTAAATTATTAAAATATAAATAAACTAAATTTAATTTTTAGTTAATTATAGATAAAGAATACATAACAGTTTATATGATTAAAAAAAAATTTACTTTTTAAATTTTTTACAATCTAAATAATGTTATAAAAATATTCTCGAGTATTTAAACAATTTGTGTCTTCTTCTAAATTCCCTATCATCTAAAAATTTCTGAAAGATTTCTGTCATCTGTACAATTGAGATAGAAACAATGAAAAATATGTCAATCCTACGAAAATTATGTAATCGTCCTCATTTCTATCAATATTGAAGCAAATCATTAATAAATTAATATCATCAATAATATCAAGAGTATAAATATACATGCTTTATTAACTAATTAGTGAATGGAAGAAAGAATTTGCTTTTAAGTTCTATCTCTAAAATGTAATAAGTGTATCATAAATATTGCAGGTACTAAAGTGGTAATAAATCTAAGTATTATGAGATTTTGTGATCTTATAGACCTTCTTTACATGACAATGAGGCTATAGAATTTCACACGTTCCTATACTTTTCTGTATGTTTTTGGTAACTGTAACAGCATGCAGTCTGTTCTATTGAAAACAACTTTTTACTTCAAAGATGCTATTTTTCAATTTCCGGATGATTTTAAAAACAATATCTCTCTGAATTATTTGGTATTTTATAAAAGCATGCAAATAAATAAAGCAGTATATTTTTAAAAATGCTGTCAATTCATAATTGTTATTTAACAACGTATTTAAAATTTAGAATAATTTGAACGTAATTTTATTTTACAATACTAAAATTTTTGAACTTGACGAGAGATACAAGTAGTTTTTAAAATAAATAAGATATTGTACTCAATATTTTTCAACTTTTTAAAAATAGTAATAACAGAAAAATTGACTTTATAATATGCTTGTAAAATGACGTATTGAGAACGTAGCATAATCTTGTTTCAAAATCTATGATTTTAGTAAGACATGCGATCTACATTTCGTAAGATAGAGTAATAATCACACATCATTATATACACGGTTTGTTTCGCCTTTGCGTGTCTGAACAATATGTGATAAATAAATTATATAATAAATAAAAGCCAAATTTTTTTTACAACTTCGACTTACCTCGTTAACTTGCCCTGTGCTTTATGATCATGAGCTTTAGTTTTTTATTTTTTCTCGAGAGCTGTTCTGTCTTAACATTCATCGATATTTGTATATCAATTAAAAATTATCGTCCAGAATAATTAATGTCCAGAATATAATCGATTTGCATTTCATTAATTTACAATTACCGTTATTGCACATTCCGACGATTATTACAGTTTATCGATCGCAATAGGATGTTGAAGAAATTTTCGAGGATTATTACTGTGCCTACATTAGCTCTGCGGGACATTATGTGCTTTCAATTAATAAAATAATAAATTCTTGCACTGAAATAACTTTTCTAAATTTAAATAATTTTTTTCTTAAATAGTTTCAAGTAAACATTTTTTTATTTTAAATGAATATTTACTAAAAATATATGTTTACATTTAGTAAATATTGATTTGCAGTAAAGAAATGTTTATTTGGGATTATTCAAGAAAAAAATTACTTAAATTCAGGAAATTTTTTTTCAATGTAGATTTTGATTCTTTAATTCTTATCATGTCGAATGAATTGCATCGTAGGTAGTATTTGTAGGTGCAATTCTCATCAATAAGGTAATAATATGATGCCTCTGTGATTCTCCTAAGTAATAAATAGTTAAAACACCTGCAGAGTAGATACTTTATAAAAAACGATACTATGGCAAATGTGAACTAAATGCTCTTTAGGATCAATAGAAGACGTAAAGCCAACTTATGTATAAGAATGTAACAGAAGATTGCTTTGAGTGATGCCGACGTAAGTCTTCATGAAAAGAACGATTTTAATGTATCTAAAGCTTTAGCTAAATATTGATCTGAAAATAAATTTGTTGGACTATCAAAATCATTATGTAAGACACTGAAACATAATGGGCAATATTGCAAAAAGTTTTGACATTTTAAAAATCAGTTTGAACATCCTGAATAATTATTTTGCTCACTCAAATAAAATTATTTTTAGATTTTTTTCTAACTAAATGTTTAGATACTTTAATAAAATTGTTCTTTTAGTGTGAGTTTAATTTGCTTCCGGGGAAAAACTGAAGATAATAATAATATTATATACAAATTTGAAATAGAATACTATACTTCTTTTCAAATAAATCAAAGGTGGAAAATTCCCACATTCCTTTTACAACAACAAAAAAATAATAATGTAGAAAAACTTTTCACCATTTTGGATATTTATGTCCAACATATAATACTTGAAAAATTATGAGTCATTAGGATTACCTTTTTATATGTTTGATTGATTTATTCTTTTATTTCTTTATATATTCACCTAAAATTGCACTTCAAATGCAGAAAAACACTATTCTAAAAGATCCATGTCGAATTCTTGTCTCAAATCTATGACATTGAATACCGTTTCCGAATTGAATGAATAGGTTTATTGCTTTTGGAGCGTCACAAATATAGGGTAGTAAAACGAGCGACCATCCGTTAACCCATTACTAATAAGTTATTGACTTCCGGGAGCAATGAAAGATAATAGGTTAAGAGACGATCATTTTTTACATTGTGATAGATTTAGGATATACCATAAAATTATTACGACATATTTATAATGTGATCATAAAATAATATCTGCATTAAAGTTGTCGATGCAAACAAAGCGCAAATCTGAATGGACGGTACGCTCTGCTACATTTTCTTACGGCATAGCAAACACAAGCTATTGCACATCAAAATTCGAAAGATAATTATCGATAGATTGTTAATTTGAAAAAGTGGCCTCATGATACGGTGTGTCCGATTTTATCAAGGACTCATATGATAATTTCTTAGCAAAAAAATCTACTTATGTGCGATAGAGTCCTTCAGGACAAATGAAGTTATTTCTAACTTAATCCTATTGCGAGATAAACTGAAGAGAACAGAAAAATACTCGTATTTTACGCGCGACATTGACAATTATATTATTTCCTCGGTTGAGGTAATATTTTCGCAATAAATTATTCTCAAATTGAAGATTCTCACTAACATCAGATATTAATATTCTTATAAAGCTCTCTTATTAACATAAAAAATTATTAAATTGTCTGTCAATTTAATAAGTAATATATTATATTACTTTGATTCTGTTCATAATTGCGTTTCAAGATTAAAAAAGCTAGATTTCGACGCGTAATTTGCAGAATTAGATATGTATATAAATTCACATAGAAATATATTAAACACTAACATCCGCTTTAACCGGATATAAAATTTCTTTTATTTAATTAAATATATTATTTTCATCCTAGAGTTTTTTCATATATTTTTCATTTCGCTCACAGTAATTTTGCAGAACACAACTTCCACGAATTGGTGCCTTTCTTGCGTTACACTCTTCGTATCTCGAAAAGAGATACATCGGAAAAGTTGATTTACACACGTATTTGAAACATGAAACAGTCATCATTTATTTACGAAGTTCACAAAGGAACTTATTGCCGTTACACATTGTAGCCATACCTGAGCAGCGTCAGCTCAGTAGTTACATAAATATGCGCGCGTTGCTGCCTTTTTTAACAATCCGTTTCGTAATTGTTTATCACCCCGAAACGGCCGGTGAACGGTCTACCTGTAATAAATCGTACAAGTGCAATTGAGAAGCGTACTGCGTGCGTACACCATCGAAAATTACGTTACGTATTCCCTAGTGCTTAAAATATGACAATTAAGTAAAATATAATAATTACTGATTAAGTATCTAATTTCAAGAATCGATCAGTTAAATTGAAAATTATTTTTAATCACGAATGTAAAATAGATAATTTTAGAATTATTTTTTGAGAACAAATTATACACAAAATTTTGCTCGAAAAGAATCTTTATTGACCTCTCTAACTTTTTACTACTTAATTTTAAATCAATATATGCAAAAGAAGGGCAAGGAGCCAATAATGTAACAAATTTTAATTTAAATTCAATCATAAAATTTATATAATAATTACAAAACGACAAACAAACGTTTTGACTCCGGTCGAGTCATTTTCAATGTTGCGGTAATATTCAAACACATTGCTATAAAAATATCTATGGTATTACATTCTTCATATCGTGTAGTGTCTTGCGAGTCAGTTATATCAGAATTCAAAGTAGTCAAAAAAACAATATTTTTGTCAATATTGGTAAAAGTGTTGAGAGTCCATTAATAAAAAAGAGAGAAAACGCAGGTAGATGATAATCCATATCGCACATTGGTTTTTTAATTGAAGCAAATTTGCAAGAGCAGCGAACATGTGACTTCCACGATATCGAATAACGCAATTGATTGCTCTTTGCCCTTCTTTTGCATATATTGTTTTATACTTACAGAGCCTTATTATTACTTATTGATTTAATTTTAAATATCTTTATAATTAATTTTGTTACAGTTTTTAAATTAAATTTCCCTTTTAAATAAAGGACAAGATTTTATTATTTCCGTCATTCTGTATGCTGAGAAAAACTTTTAGATTTTCAAATTTTAATTAACGTAGTTTTAATTAATGATTTTTTTCTTTTCAAGAGAGGAAAAATATTGCGTATTTTTTAAATTAATTAATTCTGAAATTTGGTTAAAAATAATTTCGGCAGTTCTTAAAAAAAAATTTAGCTTTAACAGATTACAAGTACATAAATATTTTTGTTACGGGGAATAATTTAAGGGCAGTGTAGTTCTTCCTCCCAGATGACCATCGCGGTGACGCGATAACAAACAGTACACGTGGACTTCGAAAAGGGGCAAGTAAGCCGTGCTCGCGGTACTACGCGAGCGGGACGGATATCTGGCTGCGTTGAAGAAGTCGCGGCCCTCGAGACCCCGAAAAAATGAGGACATTCCGAAGAGCGTGGGGTCCCACTCGTGCGCCCGAATGAAGTTCCGGATTCGAGTGTAACGAGAGGGGACGGGCGTGTTTTCGGCGGTAAAAGGTGCGCGGGGGGCCCAAAGCCCTATTTTCGAAAGCGTAACTAGGTAAGCGCTTGTTGTCAATTATGTAGCGCTCGAAGAAAAAGATGTGACACAGTTTCGGGGCCCGGTCGGCCGCGACCGGAGAAGCGGATGACTGGCTTAATTCTGCTATGCGTCGCTACTTTTGAGACACTGCCGCGCGGATCTCGTGAAGGAATAGATCGCAGTGAAGTCGCTCGTTGCTTCACTCGTAAAATCTTTTTACCGAGAACCGTGTCGGGCGGGAAAAACTACGCCCCAGTTACGTTGCTGGAAAGAAACGCGGCGATGACTCGCTGTCTAATTATCCTGACGTTATCGACTTGCGAATTTTTAGTGCCCTGCCCGAGTGAACTTGTAAGAGGAAAGACTTCGCTTTTTTTCATATGTTCAAATTTTTTACCCGTTCCGGAAATGTAATTAAAAATTTGCCGTTTCTGGAGCAGCAAAAAATATGTTTAAAAGAAGATTGATAGCCGAAGATAGGATATGAAATAAATTTACGTTGTTTTTGTTCATCCTTCAGTACATCACTAATTAGCTGGTATGCAGGATATTTCAAAAACTGTGCGATTTATCGTTAAAGGAAAAGCCGGAATTAACAGAATAGACTTTTATATCGTAATTCATTAATACATTAAGGAAAATATAGTCAGTGTTAATAAATATTTATTAAATAATATTTATTAAATATAAAGATATATTTATTTGATGAGCCATTAATTTTATTTAGCAATCATTCTTTTTATTGAACAGATATTTATTTATGACAAGTAAATATCCAGTTGACAATATTAGACTAAATATTTATTAAAATTGACTATATTTTTTTCTCGGCTATGTACTTATAACTATAAAAATAAACAGTATCTCATTAATTTTTCGTTTAAATCGACGCGACTCTACAGAGAAAAAAATGAAGAACACGATATGTGATAAAGTCTGTACATGATCTGTTAATATATTATATATAATACTATCGCATAAGTACGCCATTGTAAAATAGCAGAGTGCGATAAATGAAAAGTGAAAAGTATCACGGCCTCCCTCGCGTCCTAATTCGCATCGTCGCCAACCGTCGCTTTTATTCCCCGACGAAGAGCTTGTTAAATCTCATGGCTGAGTACTTCTTCCCAGCCAGTGTTTCTTCCCGCGGCTAGACTAATTGGAGCAAGAAGAGTACCGAGCGATCCAACAATGTCTGCGCAGAAACGCGAGAACAGAACGCAAAGGAAGAGAGGAAGAATCGCTTCATCCGTCTGCTCGTTTTATATTCCGAAACCAAGAGGAGGTCGTGTTTGATAACGAGCGACTGATTATGAGCCTTTATCACCTTTATTTTCTCTTTAATACTGAGAAGAGGAACAAGCGGATGCATCCTAGAACATATAGAACAAGCATTGATATAATTGTAAAATAATCTATAGAGAAAAATGTTTGGCTAAATTAACTGGAATTCTGATAAGAAATGAACGATCCAGAATTTTGGTTAAATCTATTGTATTAGAATTTTTAATTGAGATAACCAACATTCAGAATTTCCTTGGTTAGATTTACTAGTCTTTTAATACATGTAAACGGAAATCTAGTAGACAATCAGAATTTTAGGACCGTTTATTTTCCACCAGAATTTCATTTAATTCAACTAAATATTTTTCTCCGGTGCAGAGTCATTAAAAACTCATTTACACTTTTCTTGCATCCGTATTCTCCGATATCCGCTTTGATTAAAATCAATAATAATCAATCAAAATTTTTTTAAGATTCCATAAAACTGGACTCGATCTTTTTCGCGCTCGTGCTGTCCGTTCTAGGATGTATCCGCCCTGTTTCCCTTCACCGTATGTCCCTCCTGACAGCCTCTCGGGCCAGTCGGGCTCCATAGAGCGATCCTTCTCTCTTGGCGGCCTCGCAGTGCAATATAAAAAAGTCGAGCGAATTCTCTCCTCCGTCACCTCCCTTCTAGTCGCCGTCGCAGGGCCGCCGTCACTCTTCCGGTTTTGTCCTGTTTAACAAGTGGGCCAATCGAGATGGAGAGTAAATTGCAAGACGAGCCAGCTCGTGCGTGCTCGCGCCGAAGGAGACGCCGCGCGTGTTACGCGCGTGCACATGCCCGTGTCTTTCTGCTACCGTTGGCCAAAAGAGGATCTTATTATCGATAAATCCGTACTTCTTATTGCCCTGTCGTCCCATTTCAACTTCGAGCGCAACATGACATTTCCGCGCGAGAGAAGGGAAACGTAACTTGTTCAAGTATAAGTTATGGCCGTAATATCGGATATTATTCAAATGAGAATAATTTGATTAATGTCTTAATATTTCGTATTATGGGATTAGCGTAGGATTATATAAAATCGTAGGGTCTCTCAACGTGAACTTAACGTTATCACTAAACTGCTTTATTTAGTGGTGGACGATAAAGTAGGCTGTGTTTTTGTTACACGAAGGTGAAGATTTTTTTACGAATTTTCTACCAGATTCATTCAGATCGTGTTCTATTTAAAACCTCATTAAATTCACAGCACCGTTGATATGTTTATAGTCCTAAATAGAAAACTTCACATTCGAGAACCTGTCGTAACTTTCACTGCGATGATGGAGTAGCCGATGTCCATTCGCATTCATGACGGTAGCTACATAGATGATAATAAAAACGGTTCTAGAATGCCAAAACATCAGATGATCTACGCCTATATGCAAAGTAAAAATAGTTCGAAAAGAAAAGTTTAAAAATCTTAAATCATTTTTATTATAAAAAAATTTATTATAAATAAATGAAGGCGGCATCTTTTTAATGTCACGCACATAGATTAATAATAAGGAAATAAAGTACAATAACAGCTAAATTGTGGCAGCTAAATCGTGCGATTAAGTCGTTGAAATTGCCGAGGCGAAGACGCACGCTTGGAGACTTCAACGCTCGCACGCGCGGAGATTTCAACGACCGTACATGAATCCATTTGAGTGGATACTACATCTTCAACACTTTAAGTATCTTTCAATCACGAAAAATTAATAGATAAGATTTAAGAAATATTGCAAACTGAAAGTATTTCTATATACAAAAACAAATCACTTTTATTGATACCTTTTATGAAAATAAAGAGTGCAAATGCACTGAGCATTTTAACTTTGGTAGCATTACACTAAAATTAAAAATAATAAATCTGACAAATAAAGAATACAATTATTTTTTATGAAAATTAAATTAATTATTAAAATTTATTTATTTATTTATATTAAGTAACAATAAATGACGTAGATTGCATGTGAATACAAAAAAAAAAACAATACTGAATTATGAAAAAACCTTATCTATCCGAACTGGATCTTACTGCTTATAAATGTTCAATTTTGTATAATAAGGTTAAAAATTAAAGAAGTTGTAAAAGTTATTCTAAAATTATTAAGCTACATTAGGATATATTTATTTATCAGAAGAAATAATAAAAAACGATATTGATTTTATCATTGAAGAATGATTACATTGTCCCATTTACCCAAGAATCTATAAAATACTTTGATTCAAGATCTGCTGGCTCGTAACATTATACGGTTAAAAAGATGCGGTGCGAGCGAGCGAGCAGGAACGTCAAAGATACGCTTCACTAATTCCGAGGCTCCATTAAAACCGATCGGGTCGAGCATGCTATCGGCACGTTGGTTGCGTTGAAAATTACGACGAATTTTCAATGCGAGAGTTCTCTGGATGTCGCACTTCTCTGCGACGTTGCATCGTGTCGCGGTTGGTATCGCGGTATGTATGGGCATTAAGGCAACTACAACGACAACGGAACGGCGAATATAGCAGGCATAGTATAACATAGGTAAGTGTGCTTGTGGGTCAGTGGCACAAGAGCTGCTTGCCACCATCGCAGGCACAATGAACAGCCGCCGCCACCGCCGCCGCCGCCGCCGTTGCTGTTGCTGTCGCTGGTTGTGCTGAAGTAAAATTGTATTTACGTTATATAGATCGGAGCACGAACACCATTGTTCTTGAACTTATACGCTCGAACGCATGAATGATTTACGCACGACAGGCGGTCGACTGTAATACCCATTGCGACGAAGAGGCGTCGATACTCATTTGCATGAGGTATCATTAGAAGATACGCGCGTCGTTCCATTGTACTCAGAGTCTTCCATCGAGATTAGCGTTCGCCTAACACAATTTCTGTCATCATGATAAAGTGCGAAGAATCGTGCGTTTATTTACCCACGCATACACATACACACATGCACATTAAGCTCACGTTAAGGAATTTATATTTATCTAACAGATTGAAGGACTCTTCCTGTACAAATAAAGGGCAAAGTAAGAGTCAAACACAATTACTTACTTTACTTTGCCTTTATTGTTATTTATTTTATATTTATCTTTGTTCACTCTAGATATAAAATTGCATCCAAAATTTTTTGCTCCTGCTATTCAGTATTAAAATAATCTCATATATAGTATAATGCAATTATAAGCTGATTCTTAGGAACTGCAATAAGAATTCACTGGATAAATACAACTGTATTATCCTTTTGAAAAAAAAAAAAAAAAAATGATTTATATAGTTTTACAAAAATCTGAAAAATTTAAGTTTGTAATAAAATTATTTCTAATTCATTATATATTTATTGTCAATGTGACTAGGAGATTAAATATATGTAATGACTTATTGCATTGACCTATTTCATTTTATTGAAAAAAATGGCCTGATTAAATCAAATAATAATTCTAATGGAAAATATAAACGCATCAGAATTTTCTTGTTAAATCTACTAGAATTCTAGTTGAGATAACTAGAATTCTGATTAATTATTGAATAATTAATAATTATTTAAGTTGATAATATAAGAATTCTAGTAGATCTCTCTTACCAGAAATATTATATTAATCATTCCGATTATTTCAATTAGAATTCTAATAAATTTAACACTCAAAGAATCGAGGTAGCCAATTTGGCTCCTCGCGAAATTCAAACTAATATAACTTTTTTCAATTTTGCTTCGTGATATCCTTTTGTGACTTTTCATCATTTTTTATATTTTTAATTTAAAAAAAATTTTCAATTATATAAAATGGTTAAAATTTTATTTAATTAAAAAATGTGCATAGAGTCAAATTAGCTTTTACGGTCCTTCTAGAGGAATCGTCAAATCCTTAATCAGATTCTAATTCGTTCATTTTCAACTAGAAATTTTTTTCAGTGTGTAAATGATTAATATTATCGAATATACATATATAATAAAAATAAGCTTATGCGCAATACAATTGAATTGTTTTATAAGAATTCGTCTGGCCTTTGGCGGAAACATACAGTACTGCAGCGACTGCTTCGTGAGTTCATTGCACCCTTTTGCGACATTTTATAATTACGACCACCGTCGCCGTTACGTTCTGCGAACACTGTGCAAAAATGCACGATATCATTGGGGGACATTCGACACACCGTGTTGAACGGAGTTGCCCAATAATAAGTTCAGCGGATATGACGATTTTTGCTAGCACGCTTGACCCGTGCAATTTTTAAGGACTGTATATTTTTATGTTTATTTTGGGATCTCGGAAATTAATTAAGGACATCTTTCTATAATATTCCTATTTATTTTATAATTAGTAATTAAGTAAATTACATCTTAATAATTTAATTATCTGATATATATTATTAATTAGCAGATATTAAAATACACACACATATATATATACATATATTCTTTAATTCTTTATATTATTTTTGTTTATTTTAAATGTCAATATCATCAATTTAGGCTCTCAAAAAAATTACAAATAGATTTAATTATATTGGGTAAGTGTATCAGTACTCTTCAGAATTCTTTTAAAATCAAAGATAATTGCAAAATTTTGATAAAATAAAATATTTCGGCTTTGGAAATGAAAGCAAATGTCGGAAATCTCTATCTGTTAATTAGAAGAATAATAATAGAACTAAAACGAAAGATGTTCTTGTAATCTCGAAAGAGTCGCTTCATATTTGTCGTGTTACGCCAGAATTGTACAGTTACAATGTTACGACACTTTTCTAACTGTCTCACTTGGTATTTCGGGTATTTAAACAAGCGACAGGGTCAGAGTGTCAGACACGTACACGGGAGCTGTATGTCAGGACCTACACCTTGACATTCGACCGGCGAACAGAGGAAATCGTGTCAAACGTACTGCGTTCGTGACTTCCTCGACCTAAATTCGACCGAAAACGTCGGAAACTAGCTAGCAGATCAAACTGCAAAGGCACAGAATCTTGATAATTTCCTATGGATTTAACAGAAATTTAATCTGAAACCTTTTAAAATATCTAACATCCAAAATAACAAAGCTGCGTTCCAGCATATATGTATGTGTGGGTCTGTGGGTTGCATGTATGCGAATATATATCCTTTCACTTAGAAGACCACACGCGCTCTTATTACCCAGTGAAATTTTTACGAACGATTAACCAAGATGAAAAATAATTCGTCGTGGAATATTTGACCAAAAGTGAAAGTCGATTTTTATCGTCAGCATATTTCGGAGCTGGTCACACTTTTTCGCTCTTGCGATTGATCGGAGATTAATTGAGAAGTGGGAATAAAAAACTAAGAAATATCGTAAGTATAGTGCAGAACACAAATGGTCGATCTCATGACTTTATCGAAGACCTGATTATATATTCCTTAGTCCCTTGCAAAGATGTGTGCTATATGCATGCGTAACAAGCCGCAGTTTACGTGGAACTCACTTTTACTCAAACGTGAAAACGAATACGTGGCACGCAAGGATTCCAACGTGGTGGACCAGAAAACAGTCCATACCTCTTACAATTTTGGAAGCTATGCATATATTAGTTTCTTTCGATTGATATCGATAGAATATATTCTATAATCTTTTACTAAAAAGGTTTGCGAAAAAAATGCTTAGATATTTAGTCAAACTTTACCATATTGTATGATAAGAATAATTATTTTTTACAGGCCATATCTTATCTGCTAATTTTTAAGCATATTTTTAATTCTTTATTATGTCGTGATCTACTATGTGAAATGTGCTTTTAGTTTTCCGCTCATCTTCTCAAAGATTTACCTCTTCGGGTTTAGTTTCTTACACTGAAAAAAAGTAATATTTTAACAACATTAGTTTAAATAAAATAATTACTCTTATTATACAATATGATAAATTTTGATTGATACCTCATCTTTTGGCTGAATTTCTATTGCGTCTTGCTTTATTATTGTTCTAGCTTATCTATACTGTAGATCGAAAGTTATTATTATTATTATTATTGAGTTATTATATTCTTTAATTTAATTTTAACTAAACATCGTTTCCATGCAGCTTAGTTTTCCGAGAAAGTTTATAAAAATCCAAACGGATTATCCGACAGTTTATCACGCCTATTACATGTACATCTTTTGCGCGCACCTTTCACGTAACTCAGGACGGACATTAAACGACCTACCGAAGTATTCAACCCGCTAATTAATTACGTGAATGCAACGCGCCGTTCGTTAATTACTGCACGTCCGACCGTTTTCCAACGCTACGACGGAATAACGTCACGACACAGGCATAAAGTTTCGGAAAGGTACGAGCGTAACGAAGTGGTAATGCCACTGCGCTCAGCGGCTACGGAGCGCGTTATGCTTCAGCACGCACCACTGGCCGCGCACTCTTTTTCTCGGACGAGTGTAACGCGTAAGAAAAAAGAGATCGCGCAAAATCGTGACATCGTTCTCTTATCTTCTTATCCGTTTCGTTAAATAAAACATAATTTCATGGAGAGAACAGCCGCACCGCTCGATAAGGCGGAGGACCAGCTCTGAAAATTAGCTCGATCAGCAATGCAACAATAACTTTTGAAATCGTTCTAAACAAAAAAAAAAAAGCTTGTTCATAATTCGTACAGCACACTTTATCCTAGAGACGTTTCGGAAATTTCTTAGGAGCTTTGTTGAAGGTCTATATTGTATATGAAGAAATGTGGATCACACATGACAAATATAAATAATTTATTTTGTGGGATAAAATCAATATTTTCTGAGAAATACTTTGGAGCATTTCATGGATCAATTAGAAGGAAGAATTTTACTAATTTATCAAAGAACGCTTCAAAACATGACACGTATCTTATAATTAGGAAATTAAAATCATCGCATAAATGATCCGGAACTTCTAACTGATATCTAATTTTTTGTTCGTATATATATATATATAATATTATGTAGTGCGTGTTGCAACATATTGGTCAGTATGTCAAGTTATTTTGTAAATGTAATTATACATTACTAGCAATTACATTAATAAAATTAATCGATTGATTAATCGATTGATTTGTAAAATTGATCGATCGATTACAATTTATAAATATAATGCCTTCTCAAGTATATATAGGCATTACATTTATAAAATAGTCGACATACTGACCAATATATTGATGCAATGTGAGATACATTAGTGATCTCTTTTTGACATGTATCTGAATACACGTGTTACACCTGTAACTATTTACTTATTAATATATCCGTGTTTTAATCCGTATAATTTTTAATATACGGGTACACGGATATAGAAATACACGAATACACGTATATCGAGCGCACTGTTTGAAAGGAATCCATGTATTTCAATGTACGGTTACACATGTATTGAAATATACGGCTACACGTGTAACGTATTCATATTTTATTTCATATGATTATTAATATACTATATATCAAGATATTTCGCGTATTTAAGTACATTTGCGTGTAAACTGTACGCTGTGTATTTCAGTACCCATATACAAATGTAATTAATATATTCGTGTTTCAATTCGTGTAATTTTTACATAGATTTTCAATACATGTCCAAAATTATTATGATTTCTTACGTACATTTATAGGTACGGTCAATGCGATGCTACAAATGCTCTAAAGCGTTTTTTGACTGATTAATTCGTAAAATTCTTTCTTCTAATTGGTTAATCAAACGCTTCAAAGCATTTATAGTGAGACTTTGATCGCAGCCTTAAATTGCGATAAGTCTTGAAATTGATTAAGTGCTTCGAAACTTATCAAAAAGATCGATTAAAAGCTTAATTTTGTTAATAAATTCTTTTTATTTTTTATTCTTTAAATAATATAATATGAATTATAAAAATTTGTTTTGTAATATAAATTATAAAATTATAAAAATAAGTCCGTTTTTTTTCACTTTTTTTTGTTTTATCAAAAATCTTTGTCAAATTATTAAGAAAAAACATTTGATCAGTTACATAAGGTAAAATAATTTTATACATGCATGTATACGAAGAATTATTATTTTATGACTATCCATATACACAGATATTTAGAGTGTAAATGTTATTTGCTTTTTATGAATGCCATCTGAAGATGGCAAAATTTCTCTTTCGTAACTTTTGTTCCTTTATTCTTGAAAATAAAGTCATGCCGAACATTGGATTTTCTATGGATAATTTTTAAAATTAAAGTTGCAACAAAATTCGACAGACAATCCTACATTATAACATCATTCTATTCTTCGGTAACCAATAGATTGGCTACCTGAGGTTGTATTTCTAGTGACAATAGGCAATTAGTTATACGTTAGATTTATTTGGCTATAATTTTTAACTTCAATAATAGTACTCATATCGAATGATGTTGAATGGCGATTTTTGACATTATTTCTCAATTCTTAAGAATAGTAACTATGACTTCAAACGGTTTGAAAAAAGAGATTCTATTCTTTCAAGTATTTTTCTTTACTTTAGGTGCAACGTTATTTATAACCGGCCTAACTAGACGATTCCGTTTGGAAACTGAGGGAATTCTCTTCACTTTTACTGCGTAGCACACGGAAAAGTGCGAACCATGCGCACCGTTTTTCACGTACTTACATAGCCGGGAGACGCAAGAACTCGGACTCGCGATCTCGCATCCACGCATTTTAAGATTACTGGATTATTTCACCGCTTGTTTTATAGTAACCAGGAAGAATAACAATCAATTTTTTATAGCGCTTATATTACACTTTGATTACTAATTTTGTAACTAACTTTTGCAATTCGATAAATTTTATAAAACAAAAAAGAAAAGAGGAAGAACGGAAAGAGAGAGAGAGAGAGAGAGAGAGAGAGAGAGAGAGAGAGAGAGAGAGAGAGAGCACATTTAATATGATACAGAATGTTATGTAATGTGATCTTTTTTAATTATTTTATGTTTTGTATGATATTAAAAAGATCTGATATTAAAGAAAATCTAATCTCTTGTGCAAATATTTATGTAAACTTGCAATATCAATTGCGAATGTTAACTTAACTGTAATTCGTATCTCAGTACTATTAGAAACACAGATCTAAGATAAGCTTAAAACGTTTTATAAACTTTTGAGGTGATAAAAAAATCCGGTGTGAACTCAGATTTGTTCTTGCATTAAAAAATTATGTTAGAAATTTATACTGCATTTATTTAAAACGTTTCCAAAAATGTATATTAAATATAATGATGAGTTTAATAATTGTACATAAATTTGCATTCAGCACTCGTCAAGAAGAGGATCCTAACAACGCTCCGTAACTCTGATTTCTGCGACTTCTTTCGTTGTTTTGCTTTCTCTTTCAGAACTAGCATGCTCTAGTTCGTTCAGAGCGGTCCGTCTATTTATCAGTGGTTCTTTTATCGTTGATTTGAGATTTTAATTCTTTTCTCGAGGCAATCGAGGCCAAATAATTTGTTGACTCCATTATAAAATTATAAAATCAGAAAGAAGGGGACCAAAAACAAATAATAAAGTTTACTTTCCATAATGCAAATATCTTTATATTTCGCCACATTAAATATCGATCAATATCAAATAAATAAGGAAAGGGCTAATACGATCGAAGTTAGATCTCAATGCCTAATAATATTTTTATGTGTTAATTCTGAATACATCTTTCAGTTATATGAACTGTGCGTCGCTTAAAACGCAATTATAAACTAAAGCTGAAATAATATCACAATTAAACTCATCATCCATTTGATAAAGATGCTGATACTTAAAAAAAAAATTTATTGTGAAAAGTAAATCTTAGCAAGAATGAAAATTATATGGAAGAGCTTCAAGAATCTTAGCAAGAATATTTCTTGTAATAATTTACAGCCTAAGATATCAATGTTAAAATTAAAATAATCCCAGCAAACGTGAATGGATTAAAATGGATTAAAATTTTTTTAATGCGTACTTTAAATTCATGTAAATAGATTGAATGGATTGAAATGAATTGGATCCAAGCTGACATTAGTTTAATATTCGAAAAAAAAAAAAAAAAAAACATTTATATTTGAGGGTTACAAATTTTATTTTTCTAAGACGTTTATAATAATTATACCTAAAATTAACTACCTCAAATTGATATTAAAAAACCTTAGTGGGAATTCTCGAACCTGGGATCTCTGGATTATGAATCTTCTACGTTACCCACTTCTTCAATTGATAAATGTGTCATTCTCTATTTCAAGTACAACCAACTATAAATTATATAGATATAATAAAAATATCATCATTTAATAGATATAATAAAGTATAAAAAATTTACATTACTATGAGATAACATTGGGTGGACAAAATTTCGTTTGCTGGAAAGTGTCGGATAATTTAATCTCGTTTGGTCGATGTCGCACGCCATGATTAGCCTCGAGCCTGGTTTCGACTTGGTTTTTTGCAAGTGTTCACATTCGATCATTCATTTTACTTCTAATCAAAGAGGAACGACAGAATGTAGCTCATTATAATTATTTTTATGTTACAATTTTTTTTTAACTTAGTTGGATTAAAATGAAAAATTTCCTACTTACAATTTTGAATAATTTAAGTAGCATTTATGGTTCATTTTTTTAAATAAAAACTTTTTTTATTCAATTAAATTGAAAAACTGCATTTTATATTCAGAATATTGAATTGAGCAGTGTTCACGTTGCACAGAAATTGCTGATATTATTTTTAAATTTAACTGAATTAAAAAAACTGTACTTCCTATTCACAATTCTGAATTGAGTAGTATTCACGATGCACAGAAAACGCTAATATTATTTTTAGATAGAAAGGTATAGAAATATGCTCTATGCAATTCCTATAAATAAATAAAAATGCATTCAGGATTGAAAAAATATAGACATTTGTTTTATGCAATTTCTATAAATGAATAAAAATGCATTCAGGATTTTCCAGGAAAAGGAATCTATTTTATTCCACTTCAATCTATTCTCGTTTGCTGGGATAATAAATAATCCCAACACAACACAGGCTTTCCGGAAACTCATAAAATTTTTGTAGCTTTATTTAAGTTTTAAAAAGAACTCTCCGGGAACTCCTATGATTGCTTTTGAGAGTTCCCTGAGAGCTCCTTCATCATTTTGGTTCACAGGAAACTTTCCGAAAATCACCGAGATTTCATCAAAAAACCCCCTCCCAGTCGACACAAACTGAAAATAATATAACGTCATTGTTATAATTTCCTACTCTATAATATAATATAATGTAACACATGGCGACGTTATGTTACCATGCGCTTCAAGTCTGACAGTAAGCGGAGCATAATTTATATAATTGTAAAATGTATTTAAAATTTACATATAAAAATATTATTAACCATCTCAGATTTAGCCACCTCAATTTTATATTGACTTTTTCTTATTTATTTGATTTATTCATATAGTAGTATATTTAGATTAACTTATAATTAATTAGAATATTATATTAAATAAATTGTAAATATATTATATGTATATAAAAATAGATATATAATTATATAATAAATTAAAGAATGTCGAGAACGACGTTCCATATGTTGGATTATAAATACGCAATTATCTGGAAAAAGGATTTCTAGGAGTAATATTTATTAATTTCTTTAAGCAAAAGCGGCTCCGTTGTTTCGTTTATCTCTATGAATCTTTTGTTGGCTCGGCTAAAGTAATAAATATCCCCGGTGTAAATGTCGAACCATAGCGCGTGGATGTGCAAATCGTGCCTTTCCAGACGCTTCTTTAGGAATCCATACGACGAGATATTTTGGAGTTGCTGCAACGTATTGATCTGCAACAAAACAAATTCCACAAATGTAACGAGATAGATGACCGGTTATTCTCGTAGCGTCCTGTTCGATCTGTGTACTAACTTGCGACAGCTTATCTTCAATGGCGAATTTATCCTCCGGATCGATGTAGGCGACAAATTTTCGTAATGACATCTCGCCCTGGAAGAGAATCGGCTCACGAAAACCGGTGATTTCGAGATGCTGAAACTTCGTTAAGCTGCTGCTGGCGTGCGCATACAGCCACGCTTTCAGCGGTGACATTCTTCTGTTCGTCTAAAATTCGGATGGCATCATCGCGCGCTTACGAAAATGTGCGAAAACGAGACGCGAGAAAAAAAAGAATTTGTGGATGAATTTTTAATCGAGAAAACGCAACCGCGCAAGGAAAACGTACTTGAGACGCTAACTCCTTGTCCCGTAAAGCGTAGAGCAGATTCATCGCCTTGCAATCGCTATGGCCGCAGACTATAACGTGCCTTATATCGTTCACCACGCATCCAAGTTCCAATGCCGCCGCCTCGCACATAGTAAATTCGTCCACAAAATGATGCGAATGCGGAATGACATTACCGGGATTTCGGACTGAAAAGGTAAACTCTGTTAGGCTGTCTGATACATTTTATATATTTCGATTCTTAATCGTTCTTCCATAGATAAAAAAAAATTTGGAAACCACATGTACTCGTGAATATATTCAACTATACATATATTCCGAAAAGTACAAAAATTCTTG
>NW_017304461.1:20452-20805 GCF_001594115.1 Trachymyrmex septentrionalis | reverse complement strand
GATTGCAATGAATAAATATCGTATGTTATTATCTCTTCAGAGGATCTTTGATATTGTAAGAAGCATATATATATATAGAAAGGAAAATACATTGCGATAGAATCAGAAAAATTAGTGAATGAACTAGCAAGTTACATGCGATCGCGATAATGCTACTATAATAGATCGTACCGACAAACATGTCTCCAATGTTCGTTTCCGTAAATCTAGTTGGAATCATCCGAGAGTCCATGCAGGTAAAGAACACTGCCTTTGGCTGTGATAGGAAGCAACAACAGACATCAAATTACAGGCTGTGCTAGCAAAGTTATAAATATGCGACATGGGAAGGTATTTAAGTAATATATATATAT
>NW_017304461.1:19125-20213 GCF_001594115.1 Trachymyrmex septentrionalis | reverse complement strand
ACAGAGAAAAGTATATAAATATATTTTTTTTTATTATATTTAAAAATTAAATATTCTACATATATTTCATTATTAATGTAAAAATACAATAATGTACTTTTAGCATCTCGCTAAAGTATCATAATCTACGACATTACCAAAGAAATACTCTACTGGCATAAACAGAAATACATACTGTAGTAAAAGCAGAATCCTTACTAAGAGATATATCCTACAGTCGGTATATATATCTATTCTAATTAAGGTATTATCAATAAAATAACTGTAACTGCATAAAAGCAGAGAACAGACATTTTCCTAACATAACATTATAAGGTAATAAATTTACATAGAATAACTCTATTGGTAAAAACATAGTCAGTAAGATAAACATTTTGTTGTCACATTAGATACGAGTATTCTAATCAATTATTGCTTAATCAATAATTCGAGGTCATGGTTTGAGGTCATGCTTCGAGCCATTACATTTAAAATAAGTGATCTTATTAATTAAGTCGTATTTAATAAATGGAATTAGGAAAGAATATTTTTTACGGCCCACTACCACTTGCTCCGAGATAGTATCAACAAAACGCACGTGGACCACACTCGGCGTGTCAGTGCAAATGTATCTATATACCTATCTATTGAAAAAAATCGTCATGCGAGATTTTTTTCTATCATACGAACATACCTCGGGATGATCTTTAACTTGTTGGAATTGCTTCACCATGCCTTCCCGGTGACACTTTCTGTACTTCATGATCCCCTTCAGTATTCTATCCATCACGACATTCGAGTAATAACTATAAAATGAACCATCAGAAACTTATTTTCCTAATGTGAAGAGCAATGACAACACACAATTCCACCATTTAACAACTCAAAGGCGGGAAATTTAACTTCTCTCTGATCTGTCATAAAATAAATGAACCACATTTTTTTTTAATTCAGAAATGCTTTGACCTTATAAAATATAATAATAATATGTAATCTTCTTACGGACTCTCCCAAATTCAACAACAAAAAATTCAAAAAAATCAGGGCGAATGAGAGTCAGCGTGGTAGTTAATAAATCTTTATTCCAAAAAATAGAAAATAGTACGTTC
>NW_017304461.1:10800-19025 GCF_001594115.1 Trachymyrmex septentrionalis | reverse complement strand
AGTCAGCGTGGTAGTTAATACGCAATCTTAAATCTTTATTCCAAAAAATAGAAAATAGTACGTTTCAATTCACTTTGGAACTATTCTCAATACAATTTCAAAATATCAATCCCTTCGTGTTCAAGAAAAAAATCACCATCAGATTAACAGATTCGATGTTGTAATCTATTCGAAACATTAAAACAATTATCTTATATTTCGAAACCATTCTGTTCAACAAGTTACAAAATTAACATTAAAAAACTGGTGACTTACACCAAGGCATAGAAGGATTCATAAAATATATTGGAACCAGAAAAAAACAGACAGAAACTTTGATCGAGTAAACTTAGAATCTGATCAGTCTTTGATTATTCTAAAAGTTTTTAAGTCAGATGATTTTAAATTTATTTTATATTTTTAGTTGATTTTATAGGAAATGTTTCTATCAATTTTATAATTTTAAATATACTCATTCATGGAAGAAATATAAGCTTACTTGTGGTTATAATTTATTTGCACATTTAAAAAATACATCGTAGTTTTAAATTGTTATATCTTTGAGAATTTTTTGTAAACATATAAACACATCGTAAATTTTTTTCCTACCAAATTGACGTTAACTATTTATCTTTACAATCACAAAATGATACCTCGATGCAGCATAGATTGTACATCCACTTAAAAGTTCTTTTTATATTTGAGGACGATCTTCAGTAAGGAAATCTATCAGTGAACACATAATTAAAACATATCGCGATTATAAATCGATTATTTTCATCAGAATTTTTCTATTGTCGTGATTCAGTTACGAGAATAGAAGCTCTTAAATGGATACTCAGTCTTGCATTGTTATATCATAATATCATGCAGATATAGAATAAACATGGTTATAATGATTAATTATAACTAATATTCGTTGGATGTTATTGCGACATGTTTCGAATCACAAACGATTATTGAATTGAAGAATAAAAAATAATTCCGAATGCAGCAAGAGAATCACGAATATGGAAACTAAAAAATATTCTACGTCGATAAATGGCAGATGCATTATGAGAGATGTATCATATCCGCGTGTAACATGTAGGATGAATTCATATCAATAGAGTCCTAATATACGGCCTGAAATACAGTGATAATCGTCAGCCTCTTTCGGATACGTCGATTATATACTTATTTTGTCATAAACGCTCACATTGAAGAAGCCATACATTGAAGTATACTTTGTAACCCGATCTCGTCAACAATCGTATCCCCGCAATCGCGCTTTATCTTAACGATACGCAATTCCAGAAATTCAGCAATTATTAATAGGATGGACCCGGGTGACAAGGCGCCTGGGTCGCGCCGACTTCTATCTAGTCAACGCCGAACTCTGACTGGCACGTTCCAACTTTTCAAAGTGCTTTCGCGCATTGCGAATGTTGATTAACGTCGCCGCGGATGCTGAAAGAAGACACGCGTTTTAACAAAAAATTCAATATCAGGAAACACGGTAATGCCTTGAGTGTCAAACTCGATTATATTTTATACAGGACATGTATTTGAAATATTTTTATTTAAAATACAATATTTGAAAGACAAGTAGATTTTGTAATTCAACATGAAAGTATTACGTATTTTGTATTTAAAATGAAGAGGTTGACATTTTTTTGACGTATTTTGTAATTCAAATAATAAAATTAATTGCCAATCTTAGTATTTGAAATATAAAATATAAAATACTTTTATATGCTTCCATGAAATACAAATATAAAATAAAATTATATACAAATAATTTTTCAAATACATACCCAGCAATAAATATATCCATGTAAATATATTTAAAAAAAAATATATATATATATTCGATATTGGATTTGAATTGTACAAATACTTGAAATACTCTCTTACGTATAGTTGGATCGGACATGATAACCATCACGTATGTATTTGAGGTAAATATGTCGATAAAGGCCGCGAAATTGGTATTTCTAACTTCCATACTTTGAAATTGTGCTGCTAACTTACTGCAAAATTAATAAAAACTGTAAACGTTGCATCTCTTTCTTGTTATTTTTTTGCATGACTCATGCTTACCTGCAACTCAATTTAAATTGCTTTATTATGTTGGAAACCTTTTCGAAACGATGAACATCTCTGTGAAACTGCCGTTGACAATGACTTATTACTAGAAAGGTCGCTCTTTCAAACAAAAGCACTTCATCCGCGTCGATAATATTAGCAAATTGATTCAAGCTTTGTTCAAGTTCCTTCACATTGGGAATCAGCATATATACAATGGATGACCATGCTCTACAATAACAAAGATTTATTTGTTTGCTTTAATTATGTTCTTATCTGATATATACCTGTATAAGGTTTCATCCCATATGCTAGTTCTGAAGCAAGTGCACTCTAAAGGTAAACTCAGTCTTTTCAAATCTTCCTCTCTTTCCCTGAATATATAATCGCGTTGGTCCTCTTGCACAAGATCCATTTTATGAACTAGGCAAAATATTTTCGCCTCTGGGCTGTTCTGCAGTATTGCTTCTAAACAGCTTTGGTAATAATGCATATCTTTGTCCAGCTCTCTCGATTCCACATCAAAGACATAAATCAACACTTCTACATTTCTAAATATATTATCACGCTGGGACGCAAAATAATTCTCCATGAATGCTTCCTGTCCTCCACAATCCCATAAATTCAAAACCAAATTGCCAAGAAAACGGACGTGGGAATGTTCTACGTCAACTGTAATAAATTACATTATATTAGTTCTCCTTTAAGCTGGCAATCTTCAAGATCATCTTAAGGGAATTAATGTCTAAGATGGTATTAGTGTCTTAAAATATTAATATAGCTAATTAATTTATTCAAATTGATGTATTCAAATTGATTACAAAACTGTATTAGCATCTTAAGATATTACTTAAGATGGTCTTGAAATAAAAATGGATTATAAATACTTAAGACTATTAGCATAAGTTTAGCTTACTCGTTGCTCCTAGACGATGGGTATCACGAGCGATGTAGTTGGCAAAAATAATGCTGCGCATACTCGTTTTCCCAGATCCACTCTTGCCCATTAACAGTACCTGAAATAAAATGGTATTCATTTTGTCTCAAAACAAAGATGTGTCTTTATAAGAAAGAAGACTTGTGCAAAACAAAAAATGCAATTCCATGCACTTGCGTAATGTAAGAAGAAAAATTTACCTTTTTCTTCATCGTGAATGGATAACGTTTATTCGTTTCAATAAATTCTTCCGGAAAAAAAAGTTGCTGGCTGGTCTCCGTTGGTCTTCCAAGTGTCTTGGCTTATCAACCGTTCTCCGCCCTAGAGCAAGGGTCGCGCGCGGTAGTACACTCAACCTGCGGCTGACTATCACCAACTGTCGCATCAAAACATGCAATGTGATTATATGTTACATACATTACACGTTGCGTCTCATTTCGAAATAACATCATCAACCCACATGAAAACGTACTCTCGCGTCTCTCAACGCAGAAGCATGCAGAAGTCAGCTGCTGACGCCAACTTCAGATCGTTGGCCATGTCACTCACTATCCAAGAAACGATATCGCGCCAACGTTCAGACCACATTCCATTACCATTCAGTATTCATTAATTCTTACGCACTTCCGGAATCTAGATTTTTTAGGGACTTTTTATACGTCATGACAGCTGTGGAATGCTGTCAAATCAGCTGTTTTGCGACGTCGCCCTTCCCCCACTTCTTTCTACAATCATAATGCATGAATATACGTAGATACGGATGTTATATATCCGAAACATCCGGGACAACTTCACGCGATAGATGATAAATTTATACATTGCAGCAATCGAAATATTTTTACAGTTGTACTGTGTTATATTTCCTGCATTTAATAATAAGATAGATATTTAATTAGATATTAAAAAGAAAAAAGAGAAGTAGCGCAAAAAGCTGCAACGAACAGACTCATTCACGGCACCGAGTGTAATCGAGTGCCGTACTTACCTTCTTCGCAGGTTCTTCGGTCAATCGATGTGTCACGTGAATAGTACAAAGAATCTCTCATGTGATCCTTTCGATACCTGTAAATAACTCATACGAAATACGGTCGCTGGCTCCGTGTTCGTTCGCTACTTTTCGAAGGAACGTAATCAGATAGGAAAAAAATGGGCGCAGCTGCAATACCTGTGGTAGCCTTCACGCTTCTCTGGGGCGCCGTGGTATTTCTAGGAGTAGCTCTACCACTTTTCGTTCCAAAGGGACCAAATCGTGGGTAAATATCCCTCTCGACGCTCTTTTTTGCTTTCGTACATACTCATTCCATTGAAATTCGCATTTGTACATAGATCTCTTAAACAGACAATTTCCTCTTGTATAAATATTTCTTCTCACAATGTTATAGCTTGTAAAATAATAACTGCATTTGATCTAATTTTCCTTGAACATTTCGGTTAACAGAGATATTTTATAAAGATATAAATCGATATCAAATTACCCATATTCGTCAAGCTTTAATTTATATTGACATTTATTGCAGGATACTGCAAGTTCTCTTGGTATTAACGGGCTTTACGTGCTGGCTATTGTAAGAGTAATATTTTTACGTCATCTTGATGTTTCAATTCATATATTTGTAATTTATACGTAAATAAAATTATCTTATAGCTGGCTATGTTGTTATATGGCACAAATGAATCCATTGATTGGGCCAAAATTGAGTAGTAAGACCATACTAGTTATGGCTCGAGAATGGGTAAGTCAAAAACATCGAAGATTAGATAATTTATATTGTATGTGTATGGATTATATTAAAATCAATTGATTAAATTAATTATCTTATTATTTCATGATTAAACAATATTGCGGAAATGTATAAATAATTTATATTTAAATATTGTTCACATAAGTTAAATACGTATTATTTTGTTACAGGGTAATCCTATCACCGATTAATGAACATTCCACCAGTCACGAAATTTTTTATTTTAAATGTATATGTTCATTCTCCGACATTATTTTCAATGAAAATATATATACTCAAACAGAACACAAAAGTCATAATGATGTCATAAATACTGTGACATCATTATGCCTTTTTGTGGCTTTGTGTACTATCTAGATAATTAGGAATGTAAATGAAGAAAAAATGCCAGTATGTCTTAATAATTCCTATAAATGAAATAATCGTGATTCAGTTGTAATTATACATTAATTTAATTTGTATATAAAATGTCTATCGCAATTACTTAGAAATGTGTATAATTTTAATGTAATGATTACTTGAAAAAATTGTTGGAAAAAAATAAAATCACAGTCTTAATTGTATACATCTTTATATCATTTAAACTTATCCTACTGTCAAGTTCATTTTTCTCCTACAAAAATATTGATATGAAAAAATAAGAATAAAAAGTTAAAAAGAATATATATATTCGTAAAATTATTATTTTTACAGATAATGTAATCTTTTTAATTTTAAAATTTGTGATACTGAAGATGACCTAATGTTAAGGAAACGAAATGTTTATTGTTACTGTAGGATACGAATTTCTACAGTTATTTAGGCACAAAACATTTAGCTGTGGTTTTTATGTTTTTGCTCTATTATTATCCATTTTTCTCTTGATACATTTACGTGTAATGTGATCATTTTGAAACAACCTATATATCAGTTGCAGGCTATATCACATGAACGCGATAAAATGTCACTATCAAATGATTACTGACAGCCAATAAGAGCCAGTACATTCGTCCGTACATTACGCGAGATATTAGCTTGAAATTCTGGGATATATTTACGTTCTTCACGGAGCGCAAATGTCAGTCGCGAAAAGTGATACGATAATAATGGAGGCGTGTAATGCTGTTGAACGCGAGGTCGACAAAGTTCTGTCGAAATTCGGCGCGATAAATGAACATGCGGAGGCAGTGTTGCGCGATCTGATAAACCACATACAATCTCTGAAAAAAGATCTGGAGGAAGGTAAACAGCGATAAGATCATTGATATTCCTATGTCCCAAAATCTTTTGTCTTTCATCTCGATTTTTCCATAGTTATTATCATGCAATTCGAAGGGCTTATCACGCTCTCGATCCTTAATGGCTTAAACTCATTTTTCGATAGATGAATTATTTCATTTATTAACGTGTCTGTATTATTCATATTTAATTGTTTGAAATCGACTAACCTCAAATAGTGCTCTACATGTAGACTATTTAACTTATATAGTCTAGTTTTAGATTTGACACATAAATTGTAGTATAATAATTTACAATTAAGTGTAAATTATTCATTTCTTATATCTATTTATTTTGTTATATTTTCTCATTACTGAAGTATTGTCTCGACATATACTTGTCGTAATGTCATAAATTGTTCTGTCACTGAAATTATTCAACTGATATTAAAACGAATAATTAGATTTTTTAAGTGTATATTTATGTGATGCATTAAAATAATTTTTTAAAAACAATGTTTTTATAAATTGTAAAATTTATATTTTATTGCGAAACTTTATACATATAAATTTATTATATGTGTGTATAAATATTTGAATATATATAATTAGTAAATATATAATATTTATATATTTATTCTTTTACAATAAATGTATAATCAATTTTGATTTAAATATACTTTTATTAGCACCATCTAATCAGGAACTAACAGCTGCTCAAGTTCAAATGTTAAAACAAGCAATGACAAAAGTACGTGATACTGTACAAAGATTAGCAACAGACCATCGCGATCTGCATAGTACAGTATCCAAGGTGGGCAAGGCAATAGACAGAAATTTTATTGCTGATTTTGCTAGTACCAGCAGGGAAGATGTATTTTCTGGGCCTGAGAAATCTCATCTTCTTAATCAAATAATCTGTCAACACTTTTATCGTCAAGGAATGTTAGATATTGCCGATGAATTAGCAGTGGTAAGTTTCTTTTAATCAAATCCGTGTTTAATTTATTTTACTTAATTCAAAATTATTGCATATATCTGAATATTATTTAAATTAATGTATGTAATATAAATGTATAATTGATATATTAATCGCTTTGCTTATTTTCAATTTTACAATGTTTGTCAAACTACTTTGTATGTTTCTTGTATTCATGTAATTGTATATAATAATGTAACTGGTAACATTTGCAGGAAGCTGGTATTAAAACCGATGAAGGTAGAAAGGAACCATTCACAGAATTGAATTATATACTGGATTGTCTAAAACAGAGAAATCTTGAACCAGCATTAGAGTGGGCTAAAAAACACAGAGAAGCACTTTTAGCACAGGTAATGTCTGATTCATGAATGTATATAGTCTTTTTTATATTATTGATTTATAACACATATCGTCAATTTTTTATTCCCTTTCAGAATTCTTCTCTCGAGTTTAAATTACACAGATTACATTTTATAAGATTAGTTCAACAAGGTCCTAGTAAACAGAGAGAAGCGATACTATACGCCCGCCAAAATCTCACGCAATTCGTCGTACGTTACGAGAAAGAAGTGCAATCTTTAATGGGAACATTACTTTATTTGCCACATGGGATCCAGTCATCTCCCTATAGTCATTTATTAGATCCGACTTTATGGCTCGAGATACACGATGTTTTCACTAAAGAAGCGTGTACATTATTAGGCTTAAGTGTGGATAGTCCATTATCTGTTTGGTACATATGATTTATGTGCTCATAATTAAGAAGAATTTAACAAAACATCAATAATAATTTGTTGTTCATTTACAGTATCAATGCAGGATGCACTGCGCTACCTGCACTATTGAATATCAAGCAAGTCATGCAACAGAGACAAGTTACTGGTATCTGGAATGGTAAAGATGAATTGCCTGTAAGTACAAGGGCACGAAGTGTATATAATTAAATATATGTGTATAAATATTAAAGATTCAAAACATCGTTCTCTTTCCGTGCAGATCGAGATAGACCTGGGAAAACAGAGCCGTTACCATTCGGTTTTCGCCTGTCCTATACTTAGGCAACAAAGCACAGAGAACAATCCGCCGATGAAACTGGTTTGCGGTCACGTTATTTCTCGAGACGCGTTGAACAAGCTTGCCAATGCGAATAAGTAGGTGTTATATATGCGGCAAGGCTGGAGTATGTTGATATTTTCTAAGTGCTGATTTAAAGTCACTTTTAAAAGAAATCAATTTATTTCCAGGTTGAAATGCCCATACTGTCCGGCGGAGCAGAATCCCGAAGATGCGAGACTTATTTACTTTTAAGCTGTGATATACTT
>NW_017304461.1:3500-10700 GCF_001594115.1 Trachymyrmex septentrionalis | reverse complement strand
CATATATATATATATATATATATATATATATATATATACACATATATATATAATGTGTGTACAAGGATTATATACACACATAAAAAAGCTAGTTTTGCAGTTTCTTTGTAATGGATGTGGAATACAAAAGAATGGATTACATGCGAAAATTGTAAATTACATTTTACAATCGTGTCAAAAATTTTCATTATTGAAATTTCTGTTGATCGTAATGTCGAGATCAATCATTTATGCAAATATAAGTCTGTTAATTACAATTCGCTTTTTAAAGAAACTGATTTTTAGATATTGGAAGAAAAAAACGGAGGAACTGTGATAGTTTATTATTCATAGGGTAGTTCTAATTACGCAATATTGTTGGTAAATAATTTATATATATTACTTTAGTGTATAAGTGACATCAGCTTTGTATGCGAGCGATGACTTAAAAGCCATGAATGTGTCTAACGACGCCTAACAGATTTGTTACAAGTTCTTTATAAACTCATCCGTTTCTTATTTTGATTGTACTAGCTTACTTATAATAAAATGAAGAGATCATTTTGTAAATTTGTTTTTTGCATTCATTTCTTGTATCATATTTTAAAATATTCTGATGAAGAGAAATAATTAAATGAGAAATATATTACAATAGTAAACAAAAATAGCATTGAAATTTTATTATAAAAAATCATAGATGTAAAAAAATATTTCTAAAACAATAATATATATAATTTTATAGAAATATGCAATTTATTCTTATTATATATTACGTTTGTAAAAAAATTTAAAAAGGAAAGTGAAGTTTGGATCGACGGAACACTTATCGGCGGAACACTCACTTATTCTGCATACAAATGATATCGATCAAACATTAAGAAATATACATACAGCTGCAACTAATCGTTTGTTCAAAATACTCGAAATAAGATGAAGAATCAGAATAATCTGATAAGACTTGCCTACTGAATTTAATAAGTATCAGAGAGAAACGCTAAAATGCTTTCGGTCTTCATTTCTCATACAAAGAAATCTACATAACTGCCGCATAATTTTTAAAAATATACAATATAGCATTAGTGGAATCTTTTGGTAATATGAAGAATTCTAAAGGTAAGCTAAGATTAATATATACATTTGTATTAATCAGAATTTCTCAATTTAGGAAATAAAAAATGAATAATATGAAAAATATTTCATTGTTATTTTTTGAGCCAAATCTAGATCGTCGATCCTGCCGCCCGTACGATCTGCGGAACGTCGAATCTTTGATAAAAAAATCGATCCCGTTGAGGTATTGCCTTCTATGATTGATAAATTATCAATTCATGAAAGTACGAAACGAAACATTATCAGTAAATTAAATCAAGACTCTACAATTCGAAAAGAAATCACGGAACGTGATTCCAAGTTGAAGAAGATAATTCCTCTATACAATGTTGATGAAATGTCATTCGAGGAATTGCAAGCCTCTCTACGTAGAATTATGGAAAATCCGCAACAACCGTTTTCATTTTTGGCGAATATCTCTGACGAGTTCGCGAATAATAAACAGTTGTCGACGAAACCTACGGAAATCGATGTAAGTGCAAAATGGATTTAAAATCTTGAAACACAAAATAGTCGTATGGACACTAGTCGTATTGATTAATTAATTTAGTTTGAAATTATTTAATTGATTTGGAATTAATTATTATTATATTTGTTTAGATGCAACTGGCTTCTGTAGCAAAGCGTATTGAATCGAGTAAAACTTTATTGGAAAAAACTAAGTCTCACATCGAAGATCTCTACTTTCATATTAAACAAAATGATATTTGTCGATCGTGGAAAGTTGGTAATTAATATCGATATTTATCGATCATATATAAATGAATGCAACAATAAACTTAAGTATGAGGATTGCCGTAACTGTATTCGGCAGAGTCGTAAGTCGCTTTATATCCTTATGCGATGACTTAAAGGATTCTGTCGAAAACAATTAAAGACAATCCTTCCTTTCGGGCAGTTTGTTATAATGACACACTTCATTTAAAATCGATTAAATTTATTTATATAATTTAAATATTTCTGATTTCAGTTTGCAATGATAAAGCCAAAGAAGAATAGTTCTCTTAGTCGTTTTAATCCTGCAAATTGTAAAGAAATATTTAAACAAAAAAATCTTCTAATATTTTTTATTTATAATATTATGTGTCGCGAAAGAATTTGGATGTTATTTATTAAGACAAATACAATAACATAGTTCTGAAAAAATGTTTTCTAAAATATAAAATTCAGATTAAAAGCGCTTAGCATATGCATGCTTTTTTTATATGCATGTTTTTTATATATGTATAACGTAAATGTCTCAAACATATATGAGTACAAAAAATTGAATTTAATTGCCTTCATTTACTGCTAGAGCAAATTGCCATGCTATTTATAACGTCTTCATTGTTACGGCTACAAAAAAAAAGGAGAGATTAAATTTATTCCTTTATAAAGAATATAAAGTGAAGTTGTACAATATATAATTATAAAATAATATTAACAATAATAATCATTAATAAAAGTAGAGAGCAGAATGACTCTTATGTTGTTTCGTCTCGTTTGAAACGGACAGACAGAATTTCCGGAATCATGTTGACCTCATTGTCGATTTTTCCATATATGCACCAGTCATTGCTTGGACTGGTTTCGACGATTTTGGATGGCTCCGTGGATTCGGATTGATTGTCGCAACCGTGCTGCGAATCACCGTGATCGTTCTCGTCGACGGACCATTGAGACGCAATCTCCTGGAAGGGTTGTAAGCAGCTTGCGTTTTGCTGTATGTTCTCCAATTCCTCGTCGCAGAGACGCTCGACTTCCGACAGCTTCTGCTTGTAGGCGTCGACAAGCGCGCGTTTGTACGAATTGTAACGTTGCTCAGCTTGCTCTAAGGAGTGTCGGTCGTGATACTTAGCGAGATTTTTCTCGTACTCGAGTATCGTGAGTTCCCTGATATTCGGTTCTGACGTAAAATCGACGATGTTACCTACAGATTCATCGTATAAACGTTATTATTAATTTTAAACGGGTGCATTAAAAATATATACTAAATTTTAATACATTATTTAGTTGAATAGTATCAACTAAATATTTACTAAATATAAAGATATATAAGATAGATTTATTAATTCAAGTTAACCATCATTTCTTTTTGAGCAAATATTTATTGGAAATAAATATTTAGTTGGTAATTCAAATAAAATATATTAAAATATTTATTAAAATGTTGTATATTTTTTCTTAAACCAAGTGGATAAGAAAATAAAAAAAAAACAGATAGATTTTTAAAACTCTTCTCTACATTATCTTAGATTGTGACGTTAGCAGCGAAAAAATATGCAATAAAAGTTCTTATAAAATATTTTAATATAGAAATATCCAAGATAGTAATAGTAAATATAAATGGGAGCCTTAATAATATATTAAAATAAATTCATTACTTTAAAAATTTATTTAAGAATCTAAAATTCTCTAAGATTCAATAAGAATGAATCATTTATAATTTTCCAAAATGCATTTTTACTCTTTTAATTCACTAGTTTAATAAAAAATACTCGTTTTATAAGCAATGTTTTATAATCAAAGTACAAATTACAATTGATAATTTAATCGTTACCTAAATCGCTTGAGAGCGGCGATTCAACGGCATAAGCCGCGGCTGCGGCCAGCGCGGCGGCGGTTGCCTCTTCAAACGCAAGAGCATTGCTTCTTTCGCGTAAAAATTGAAATTCCTCTTTTTCTTTTTTCCAAAGAGCCGTTTCTTTGGCTAGTTTTTCCCGAAGGCTCGTCATCTCCAACCAGAGATTCTGAGCGCGCTCGTGAAGGAGTGATCTGTGAATGGAGTAATTTTCTTTCTGACAAATATTTTTATTTCGACTAAAAAAATGTTAAAGATATAAGAAAAAAAACCTCAGCATTTTTTATATTCTTGTTCGAGTATTTTTTATATAAATTATATAAAAATTATATTAAATATTTTTTGTTTATAGTATTTAATAATACATACATTTAATAGTATTGTTAAATATGAAATTGTTGAAAAAAATTTAATTAATTTAATTAAGGCTTCTAATCACTGTGAAGCTTCAGACTGATGACGTAAAATAAAAATATTTTTTAATAAAACAATATATATTTGCATTTGACATAGTACACTTGTGAAATGTATCAAAAACTCCTTTCACACTTCGAAATAAAATAAAATAATATTCATCTCAATTCGACAGTTGTTAGCTTCGTTTGTAATCTTGTTAGACATAATTCAATTTCAAATATATTTATTGATTATCAGAACACCAGAGAAATTTTCGGAATATTTTACAAATTTATTCTATCAATTGCAACTGTTGTTCTTTATTAAAAAAGACATTTTAATATAGTTTACACACAAATATTTATACTATTCTATTACATCGCTAATTTTTGAGTCAAGAAAATATCACAATCCAAGCTGCAATGAGAATACGAAGAAGCCTCAATAAATTTAATTAATATATTTTTGTTAATTCTGAGCTAATATTTTGAATTAAGACTTTTCTTAAATTACGCGAATATTAATAATTAATTAGTTCAATGACTTATTATTTTTTTGTATTATAATAATATAAAGTAATTTGCATATATCTTCTTTTTTGCTTTCACGAAATATTTTCATATATATAGTAAGTAAAACTGTTACCATAATTACTGTCTCCATAATTTTTGCTAAAAAAAAAAAGAAAATAGATTGTCTTCAAAATATTACTCCTTGTAAAATTATAATTTACAGTGAGAATAGAACAATACGCGAATTCTCTTCCATAGTCGACGGATGATCCTAGATCTGTCGTGAGTGGAAGTTGGGTCTCCATTCGTTCGACATCACCCGAAAACGATCTCTCGGATACGTCGTCCTCGTCCGACGTCTCAATATAAATCGTGGGTACATTTTCGCAATCGATCACGTCTTGTATACTTTCTTCATTTTGCGTGTCGTCGCGTTTCTTCGAGTGACATTTGTGAATTTTGTAGTTTGGAAATTTTGAATCTTGAGACGCATCGTTCAAGATGATAGGCGCTATTTCCGCCAAAGAGACGCGCTTATCATCCATTGCTTTCGTTTTCTTTTTTTAAACAAATTCAATCGAATATAGAATTCATAAGAAATATCGCTATAAAATAGAACAATTTTACGTTATGCATTGATGAAAGAAACCGATCTCGGAGATAAATTGCGCTTCCGTTTTGTTTCTTAGAAATAAAATGAGTGCAAAATTCATACTACACGGTGTAGTACGAATGGCTCTAGTTTTCACCGAGGGTTCGAACCGAGTCAAGAACCAACCAACTACAGTTGAATATTTCTCTGTCATAGTCGAATGACATAAGGACCGCATACGATTCATTATAATTATACAATTTTACAAATACTTTCTAAAGATGTCAAAATATATGTAAAAATCATTTAATAATTTTTATATACTTATAAAAGTGATGAAAATTAATCTAGAACGAATGATCCAACGTGTATACATAATAAGAGTCTAAAACTAAAGTGTATTAAGGGTTAAATAAAGTAATTTAAAGTATATATTTTAAATAAAAAATATAAAAGAACTATTTTATATTTATTATTTTAAATAACTACACTTCTCACTTATTTCTTATTTAGCGAGCGTAACTTATTTTAAATAAGTATATTTACTTATTTTAGATATTCCCAAATCTATTTTATATTTTTTATTTTAAATAAGTTATATCAGTTTTTTACCGATTCTTACGATTTCATATTTGAAATAAGTTTCTGAAATTTATTTTATATTTTTTATTTTAAATAAGTCGTAACAGTTATTTTACCGAGCCATGATTGGCATTATAACTAAGTTTAAAGAATTTTTGAAACACAGATAATTTGCAGCAATAGTAGTGTCCTAAATTATTTTTTTGCTGAAAAATTAAATAATAAGCTGAAAAATTAAATAATAATTAAGAAGATATAAATTAATACTTTTAACCAAAGCTGTATTGAGCGCAAATTGTTTCGCAATACATATTAAGAAAATTTGTATATATCTTTATAAAGGATGTATAGAATATTATCAATTTGTTTAAGTATAAATCATTTAAAATATTTTAAAAGTATAATGAAAATTGAGATATAATGTACCGTTAGAATATCAAAAATATCTCACGCGAATAATTATCAATTACATGTATAAAAAAAACCGCGCAAATAATATAGGATTAAACTAGTGTCAGAGATGCTACAAAGCAAAGCGCGAAATGTACGACGACACCCATTTGTCAAAATGATGTAAAACATAAATAAATGAATAAACCGAATATTTTTCATTCACAATAGTAAGATATTTAAACGGCGAGGAGTGGGAGAACGTATCGCTTGGCGTGATAGTTGACTATACGTCATCATTTCGACATTCGGTCGGCGACCTCGGAACGAGATTTGTGTGAAACGCTCCGCGTGTCGCATTAATCCACGAAAATTAAATATCTACGAACGCGAATTGATCAGTGCTCATAATTTGCGACCCGTGAACATGTGACTGCCGTTCGTATATAATTATACTATCACATGCTCAAAATAGGCGTCGAAATATATGATGAGTTTAAAAATTATGAATTATCACGTTTAGACCGGTATTCTTTAATGGTTATAAATGATAACACGTCGATGGCTTTGTACATCACTCTCTATTTTGATGGTTTGCAAATTGAAAATATATTTGATAAAAATAGAGCAACCTTTTTAATATTATTAATAAAAATAGTATTAAAAATTTGTCAAGAGATTTGTTAAGAAGACTTTACATTTTTATTTGATGTATCAAAATTTGTATTTCAATGCAAAATAATTAACAAAATAAAATCAAATAATTAAAAACAAAAGTCAAATACATAAATAGCTAAATAGGCCAAAAAGGGGCCACTGTAATTTGTAATAGTTTATTTTTTTGTGAGGGTGAGAGTTTATCTATAAAGAAAAGAGTATCGCCGATGAAATCGTTGTCATATTCCTACATCTCAGTGCGCATAATATGATACCGTGTCTCGTATAAGTTATTTGAACACAACTGTAATCAATAATTATTTAAATAATTAAATATATTAAATACCTTTATTTTTTAAATAATAATTAAACAAAAGTGGAAACTTAATATCTGTATGAATGATTGAAAAATGATAAAAATA
>NW_017304461.1:0-2404 GCF_001594115.1 Trachymyrmex septentrionalis | reverse complement strand
GTCAGAATATAACTCTCAATTATATACTTTGAACGGTATTACAATAGTTATAAAAAAGCAACGTTAATAAAAATTATCACGCAAATAACGGAATTTACGCGATTCCTTTTGCAACTAATATAGTTTCTAATTAATAATTAATAATTTAATTTTTCTTTTTAGTGCATCTTTCGTGATATGATCTGATTAGATGAGATTAAGCGTTACTTTGGAACTGTTTGTCGGTAATATAAGAAATATTTCTTCTTTTTTTGTTGTTAATCTCTAGCTTATTCCATTGATTCTAATCATTTCTTACAGACATCCTAATAAGAGAGTTAGCCTTTTTATTTTTGACCTTCGTTCGTCGAAACAAAATCTTTTTACTACTAACTGTAGCTTTTTAATAAATTTTTGAGAAATCTTAAATGACATATTTTAATCGATGCATTATATCTATTGTCTCATTGTACGTACCTATATTTCAATATTGTTGTTAGATTTTACTTATATTTTTTAATAATGTTGTGCTCATTAGAACAACAACGAGATAGTCGTTTTACTTTTTGTAATGCATTTGTGTTTCAAAAATTTATTGTTTGATTATTTCCAGTTATTTTTCTACCTTTTTAAAAAAGATATAAAAAAAGCTCTAAGAAAAAACGTGCTACTTGAATAAAATCTCTAAGTATCCAACTTAATTAATAGTAGTTCTAATTTCTCTTCAAGAATTCTAATTAAAGATTTTTTTATTCCAAGCGAAATAATAACAACTTTAATTCTCTGTCAAAATTATTATTTCTCGGAAAAAATTAATGTGTCAAATAAAAAATTATAAAACCCAGATGCTACAATCTTAACTAATCAAGGTAAATTCTATTAAATTAGTAAAATAAAGAATACAATAATTACTTCTTTAACTTTTTGTGGTAATACTTGATAAGCAATGTAATATAATTATTGTATATTTTTCATTTAATTTAGCATGGGATTTAAGTTGGCATCAGTTGTTGATATCAAATATTTTATACGAATGATACATAAAATTATGTGGAACTTAACTTGGCGTTAGCTTAGCATGATTTTTACATTTATGATTCGAATGATTTGAAATTTATGATTGGACAGTTAGTATGATTTGTATTTTTATAAAATTATTCACTGAAGTGTTTCTGACAACATTATATCTCAATTTTTAATATTTCCCTGATGATTTACAATAAAAGTTAATAATCAAAAGTAATAAAAAGCCACAATGCGTCAAAAATGCGCGTTTTGTTAAAAATATTACGTACATTGCTGGTTATTACGTATGTACATTCCGTGTAATATAAAGTTATTATAAATTAATAAGTGCTTATTATAATATAATTGAAATATATTTAAAACTTAACAGATATTTATGAGCTGTATGTGCATAACGAATCTATAAAGAAATAAAGTAACAACTGTACAATAAAGCTTATTTAGCGAAAAATATTAAAAATGTAACGAATAAATTATTTTACTTATAATTGTAATATACGTTAATATTTCGACAGTTAGCTAGATGATCGGCATGCGGCCTTGGGGTTGTTTTGACGAACGGGCGGGTGACGCGCCATGTTTACGCTCAGTTATCACGCAGTCATTCCATTTCCGAGGCTCGTACAGGCAAGTAGATGTGCGCGTGCCGCTCTCCGCTATATTATTCTTTTTAAAATATAATCGCGACAAATGCTAAATAATACGAAACGTACTTTATAAATATTCACAGTAACGACAGTATACGATTACTAGCTCGCACGATTACTTAACACAAAAGGATCGAAATGACAATCCTGTATCACAGAACAGATACCTCGGTTCATTCATTTGGAATTAAAACAGAATGGAAAACGGAATTAATTACTACTTCGCGACAATTACAGACAATAATTATGTTTGTTGAACGTAAAATTTTTCTTTTTACCAGAATACAATTCAATTATATACTTTGAATAGGTATTACAATAGTTATAAAAAAGCAACGTTAATAAAAATTATCACGCGAATAACGGAATTTACACGATTCCTTTTGCAACTAATATAATTTCTAATTAATAATTAATAATTTAATTTTTCTTTTTAGTGCATCTTTCGTGATATCATCCGATTAGAAGAGATTAAGCGTTACTTTGGAACTGTTTGTCGGTAATAAAAAAAATATTTCTTTTTTTTTTGTTAACCTCTAGCTCATTCCATTGACTCTAATCATATCTTACAGACATCGTAATAAGACATTTAGCCTTTTTATCTGTGAGTTTATTTCGCAATGGTGATATGTGTTTGATATTCATTTCTATAAGTTAACCGATTGTACGGTAACATAGAAAATAGTATATTACATTTTTCAGATGATTACATTTTTCCCTCTCACGGGTACACCTTGACGTGGTGGGAGGGC
>NW_017304460.1:0-414 GCF_001594115.1 Trachymyrmex septentrionalis | reverse complement strand
GGTATTTGTATTCCTGTTTCATCACTATTAGCATAAGCATTTTCGCCACTTTTAACTGACGAATCTTTCAGTTCACTATTAAAGTTTGACATTTCATGCCACTACCCTATGAGGGTGGCATGAAACGAAAACTAACTATACACTCAATGCACCAGCACCGCACCTGGGAGTCACTATATTCTGACTTATGGTGTGAGAGAATTTCTACCGCTTAGCCCAAATGTGTGCGCAATCACATACACGTCCGAACTCGACGAGCGCCAGTGCACGACTCCTGGAATGGATATATGTACTGATTTTCGGTCTGTATTTCTTCAAGTTGAAAATGGAAAGTTAAGACAAGGAAAAAAATTGTTTCTAATAGGATAAGTTGTTACACTTCTATCGAGGCAGATTATTACAGTGTAACAACTT
>NW_017304459.1:0-411 GCF_001594115.1 Trachymyrmex septentrionalis | reverse complement strand
CTCAATTGGCGATGCCTGCTCCATACATTATGCCTTCCTGCTCATCGAAGTAATCATTAAAAAAATGATGCTTTTGGGAAATCGAAAATTTTGAAAAATAAACTCATAAAGTGGCCTTCAGAAACTTAGCCTTCTTTCGCGATCGTTTGTGCTTGCGTCTCATCATGAAATATTTATGTCCAGATAATCACTGTGTACTATTTACAAAATCGTCTCGCGATGAATTAAATACCTATCTATTTGCACTCATTATTATAGTTGCGCGATTTAATCAGATTTTAAAGCACGTTTTTGTGCTACACTTTCGTACGAATTGCGGATACGGGAGAATTATTGTATCCGCTTGAGAGTTCATTACTGTCCATTTCAAAGTTGTCTACTTGTATATTATTGTGGTTCGGTGTTTACATA
>NW_017304458.1:0-392 GCF_001594115.1 Trachymyrmex septentrionalis | reverse complement strand
ACAAAACTGCATAAAAATAGACACTCTTATGAAAATTGAAATAACGTCATGCGAGAGAGAACGCATCCGAAAGGGGAGACAATAGAGACTTATCACTGTTGGAATATATGAGTAAATCTCTGCTCCCGGAATGATTCACCGTGTTTGGTGGGAGGTGTAAGAGCTGTGCGTGTGCGCGAAGAGTGAGAGAGGGAGAGCGGTCGAAAAGGTATAAGATAAGACGCGTAGCAAGTAAGCGAGAGAGAGTGTGTAATTAGCCATGTACTAAACAATTATATATTAACATTAAACAGAGAATGTGTTCTAAACAATTAATTAAACCAAAATCCTAACATGGTAGCAGAACGTGGTTAATAGGACCTCTGAGTGAAATAATGTTATTAACCACGTGT
>NW_017304457.1:0-329 GCF_001594115.1 Trachymyrmex septentrionalis | reverse complement strand
CTCGGTGACTCACACAATTCTTCGTGTGTGAATGGTATTGAGTCTGTATTCTCATCGGACAGATTATTGTCGGGCATTTGACCTTCATCATCCTCGTTGTCCGAAAGATACAATTCAAAGTTTTCGTCCTCTTCTTCTTCGTCGGTTTCTTCTAGCATTCTAGAAACCATTTCTACGTCTTCCGGATTGTCAAGATTTAATGATCTATTAGGATTAATTGGTTTGCAATTTACTTCTTCGAGATTTACAGGATTTCTTGTTAGAGCTTCAGCGTTTATATTAGTTTTTCCTGCTTTATATATGACATCGTAGTTATATTCGGCAAGCTT
>NW_017304456.1:0-329 GCF_001594115.1 Trachymyrmex septentrionalis | reverse complement strand
AACGCTGAACGCATCACGGATTTCGAACTAGCGTCGAATCACATTGCGCCTTATGCAACGCTTACAAATTGAAACACTGGCTAACTATACGACATAGCAGCAATTCAAGTTATGATAACCTTTCCTCGGAAAATTGGAGCGAGAGCGTCGTCGAGAGCGAAGAAACCGACAGCGAGAATTCTTCAATTCAATTTAAAAATCAGAAACACGATATCGCTCGCAACATTGAAGCGTGGAGGAAAAATATCGCGGAAAAGACGAATCAAAGCGCGGACAAACAAGTGACAGACGAGGAGAAAAAAGACCTCTCAAAATTCGACTCGTGGACC
>NW_017304455.1:0-219 GCF_001594115.1 Trachymyrmex septentrionalis | reverse complement strand
TACGGCTTGCCGCCCTTGGATCCAAGATTCCTCTTACGACTTCGACGGAACTCCTCCACGTATTGCTGGAATACGACAAAGCTGCAAGGAATACTTTCTCAAACTTGCGGACAATACTGCTGTGTATTTCTATATTATTTGTGTAATGGATATAATCTGAATCAGTTTCTTCATCTGTTTACCTCTGATTGTAAGCGAAATGATCGTTTGATTGTACAG
>NW_017304454.1:0-436 GCF_001594115.1 Trachymyrmex septentrionalis | reverse complement strand
TAATCAATCAAAATTTATTGTCTTCACCAAATGATATTTAAATACAATCCTAAAGAACCGTAAAGACTCACTGCGAATCAATGTTGGCCGTAGCTTCATCGAGAACGAGTAAACGATTGTTTCTCAAGATGGTTGGCCAGGCATATGAGTTGCCTCTGACCGACGCTAAAGTTATGACCGCCAGAGAAGATATCGTGGTCCAGCGTGACATCATTCAGCTCGACTTGCGCAACACCTCCCATAGCTTCAAATCATTGTACTGATTAAACGGATCCAGATTGTAATGTAAACTCTCGGAAAAGAGCGCAGGTTCTTGTGGTATAATGGAGATTTTGCAGCGCAGATCACTCAGGCCCATCGTGCTTGAGTCTCGATATAATTAAAAATTAAATTTTAAAATTAATTTAATTTTAATTTAAGATATAACTAAAGAATA
>NW_017304453.1:0-681 GCF_001594115.1 Trachymyrmex septentrionalis | reverse complement strand
ATATTTAATAAACTTAATAATTCAAATCAAAATTTTATTATTGTTATGTAACTTATACAATAATATGGTTTATTATTACCGAAATTTTTTAAATTTTGGCCGAAATCGAAATCAAATCGAAACCCAGATTTTGACTGAAATTGACCGAAACTGAAATTTCGGTCGGAATAAACGTATAATAAAAATGCATCTACTACAGCTATAAAACTTACGAATTTGTATTAATATAGCACATTGTTGATGATGAATTAGGGCAGTCAGAAGTAAGAAATAGCGAAAACAGTAGTTCTGATTCAATAAGCTCTCTCAGTACGAATAAAGAATCTTGTATTAGTAATAGTGGAGAATTTACTATTTATAATGATGACACCTCGAAAACTGAAGAAAGAATATTACGTAGAGAAAAAGTAAATTTCTCATTTTTACATATTCCTAGTACTTTTCTATCGGCATGTAACATTTTTAAATTATGAATATACACTTATTATTTATTATTTTTAGGAGGATGTATTGAAGAAATAAATCGATATGAATAACAATATGATTTGTCTGCAAACGAATCGAATAATAATACCAAACTAGAATTGGATGATGATCCATTTGATGGCTATGCAGTTAATGAAAACATTATTGATTAATTATTGAGATTCATAAAGATGAGGATATAGCAAATGATCAAGA
>NW_017304452.1:0-449 GCF_001594115.1 Trachymyrmex septentrionalis | reverse complement strand
TGAAGCAAATGTTGTTACGACGTAACAGCTGCAGCATTATATTAGACTAAAAAATGATAAAAAAATCTCGATTTTGAAACTTCTTCGTCGCTATCAGCATTAAGACTCTACTTCGCAGATATGTATTAATACGTATTCTTTAATGCTGGAAAAAAATTTTCGAAGAAGCAAGAGAGAAAAAAATAATTGTTACACAAAAATTATATGTGTTTTAGTACAGATGAATTTAGAATTCATTTCTTTTTTAAGGAACCTATCCTCCCCCTGTGTAAGTGCAAAACATCTTTCAATAATATGAACGCGTGATCGTGTTTATTTATACTCTGCAATATTTGTTGAATAATTTGTTGAAATTATCTATTTTATTTTATTTTTTTTTATTTTATCATATTCTAACTAAGCTATATGGTCACTGATAGAATTCAGAATATTCATAATAACGGAAACCT
>NW_017304451.1:0-382 GCF_001594115.1 Trachymyrmex septentrionalis | reverse complement strand
AAGACTTTTCATATAATTATCAAGTAATATAATTATAACATTAAATACTATATTACATTTCACAACTTTCATTTTTTTATCACGATAGATATAAATACAGATCCACAACGAAGACTTCAAAACCAATAGAACACGTTATGGATATTCCTGAAAATGCGGAAGGTATGGAAAATGTATTAAATGATCTTTTCCCCGAATTAGAGTGGCGGGATACAGAAGAAGTTCCCGGTAGAGAAGAATTTCCCATTAGAGGAAAACTATCCATCAGAGACGATCTGCACGTTAGAGAAGAACTTCTCTCTAGAGAAGAACATTCTGAAGTGGAAGAACTTCATTTATTACCTGGCCAAGAATACTTCATATAATGTTATACAAATCTATT
>NW_017304450.1:2604286-2607849 GCF_001594115.1 Trachymyrmex septentrionalis | reverse complement strand
TATATATTTTTTTATATTTAAAGATAATTTTCTTATACGTAAAAATGAAAGTTAGTCACGTGCTTTGTATGACCCTATTAACATGAAAAAGTCTCGACACCGTTCTTACACGCCTGAAATTCCCAGGATTGTCTTGTTTTAGAAATATCATTCAATCTTAGTATGTGCCTACATACATTTAATTAGACATTGCACATTCTTTGCGTAATTTGATATCTGTTAGTTCCGGTTATCATCTAACGGAGCTTACATTTTATTCGAAATGTAATAAGACGTGAACTTTTTGCTCGGTATTTTTTTTTTTTTCTTAGGCATTAAAGTCTGGATATCTATATCTTAAGATTATGTGCGGCGTATAATTTATTATATCAGCGCTAAAATATCAAACATATGCATCGTGCCGAACTACGTCGTGATAGGAAATTAAGATCTTTTCGCGCAGCGTAATTTCGATATAATCTATTACCGATCGACGGCAGCCAGATAAGCGAACAAAGCGTCGTTTATAAAAGATGTAAGATACCTACGTAATGTACGGGAAATGGTTGAACTGCAATAATGCACGATGCATACATGTAATACAGACCCTTGTATACCGATAACATATCGCTGGATTTAGCATCATGTTCCGCAGAACTCAAATGTATAAATATTGATATTGATACCGAGAGTGCAACGATATGTATATTTCATGTAGCTGCCATATATCATCTTGGACAAGGCAATATACACGATATGATTTTAAGCGGAAATATTAGCGTGAAACGGCAAATTCGTAAAACAACTCACAGAACTAAAACAGGTTTGAATGTCAATGTCAATTAGCTAGCTAAAATTTACTGGTGGAAAGAAAATAAATATTAGTGTACACGTATAATTAAATTGTAACGAGATATCTGAATTATTGGCAATCTTTTGTTAATAATCTTGTTCACATTGATAATTAATATTTATATTATGTCGTAGTATTTTATTAAATTTTTTGATACCGCTTTTTTCGCTGGCGTATAAAACTGCGATTATAGTATATTTTTTTCCAAGAGATGCGATTATACATTTTTCATATATTTTTTTATTTGAAATATTAATCTGTTAATATTAATAATAACATAATATTAAATTTTACTTTCAACACCTTTTCTTGTTTTAGTTTTAAAATGATACATTTCTCACACACTCAGGATTGCTTGTAGCAGTTGGCAATTTTATCTTAATCTACATGATCTAAGATTTTAATTGTCTACTATTCTATTATTTTAGCATTAATTCGAATACCGCAGTATAACTTTTGTAACATACATTACCAAGAACTGTAATTGCTGTTCTGTATGTCTTCAATGAATACATTTCGCGGGCATCTAATCTAAATCTCTAATAATCGTCCTTAATTAGGTCTAGCAATTCCTGCGGAATTTTCAATAAGTTTGTATTAAATCGTGAACGATGCAATCATTTTCATCTACAACCATTCGACGTTTAACTTCATTCGCGACTTTCTCACGCGATCGCGCGTTGACGTGACGTCGCGATGGGAGGCATTTTGTTACCAACACCGATAAAATACCAATTTGTAAGTAAAAGTATCGTGTCCGCGGGCCCCAGCAATGATTTTCGAGCGCCTCGTCGACCAAGTTAATCTACCGTGCATCATGGGAAAAACGTCGGCGAACAATTCCGCCGGATACAACTCCTTGATACGGCAAACGCAAAAAAATCAGTCATAAAAAATCCACCACAAGAATAAGTATCTCGAAAAAAATTCATATCTAGAGGAATTATCCACACTTAGCTGATGTAATCAGTATTATTTCCTGCAAAATAATAACATCTTTCTTTTAAGAGCCTTTCTTTGACCGCGTTTTTGCTTAACCAATTTATAATTGAGATTTCCTTAATAAACGTCCGATTGCGCGATTTTCTCGTAAATCTTTTATATATTTCTCACATTAAATATCAAATGAATAAAACAATCCAAATTGCAGGTCTTCTAAGCCTGAAATTATTCGTACGTAAAATAGGATCTCTCGCTATTCATATTTCTAAAATTTAACTCTCCTCAATTTCACGTTTTTAATCTATTGTACATTAAATGCTGATGCGTGTGTCATAACATTCCTGTTTGAGGAGAGATCTACGACATTGACCGAGGAATTCATACATAAAGGCAACGCCGACAGCTCTGGAGCACTCTGTTCTATATTGCCCATTGTGCTTTCTTACACGATCTCACTATTCGTCTCGGGAGAGTTGATATTTCCTGGATCGCACGACGGACGCTGTTCTCTCTGAATTTATTTCAGTGTTCGTACACCGTGTCGGATTGATGGAAACGCTGGAATAACCGATCGCGCGTTATGCGCGACGTGGAATTCCTTTCCGTGAGTTATCGGCGGAATGAGTCCCAGATAGAAAATCCACGGGCATTGCTCCTGGATCAACGATCCAGGCAAGAATTTAGTCGCGCGTTCGTCGTGCATCAAGTGAGATGAAAAATTTGAGTTACGCGAGAAAGATCGAGACTAAGAAGGGGAACTTCATTTGACTTCAAACGCATAATTAGAATTCTACTTGTAAAAATCTTTACGTTGGCATTTAATTAACATTTGACCTGTCGAAGGAATTTTAAACAACATTGCGATATTATTGCTTCTTTTATTTTTAAATATTATTAGAAACGTTTATAAAATATTTGTGATTAATTTCTTTTAATAAACGGATTGAATATGAGGTAAAGTAAATATATTGCAATTGGAATATTTGACGGATGAAATCGTCTATGTTGTTGATTTAGAAATTTTAAGAATAACGTTTCGAGGATTCCCTAAAAAATATAAATAGTTAAATACTTCTAAAATAAAATAAACATTTTGATTAAAGATGTACATTCAAGATACAATTGAAATGTAGTTTCAACACATTTTTCTTAAAAGCAGGTCTAAAGAATTACTTGCACATATTTGCTATCATCTCCGCATATCTTGCGCTCTCGCAGCAGGAAACTCTCTTACTTTTGCATTACGTCTTAATTTTATTGTACAATATTTTAGTTGCGATACGATTTAATACCGTTGATGCTTTCGAGATTAGCGCTTATTTTGCATCTCCAAGTCTAACACTCGTAACAGTATTGAAGAATATATTCGATAAATAGCTAGTATTTTATATGTAGATATTTCCACAATCTTGAGTTCATAAAGTGACGATACTTTCTTATATTTATCGATATCAATAGTTACATCTTATTTATGTAACTATTATAACTTCCGATGAATGGAAAAATTTGATTACGATTTTATTTCGTCAAAATGGAGAAGAGACAAAATTATAAAAGTCCAAAGAGATGAATCCAAACCTTTTTGCACGCGTGTATTTGATTTGCTCTTTGCGAATTATGTTTTTCTTAAAAACATAAAAGAACGTCACTAAAGTCGAACTTCGAGATTTTCTTCTCTCCTTCTCGAGTTTGTTGCGACATATCGAGACAATGTGAGTTTTACTCTGTATTGCGGTTCATTCTGCGTCTCGCAGTTTCACTACAAATTCAATTTGACGATACTTGTCGG
>NW_017304450.1:2578931-2604186 GCF_001594115.1 Trachymyrmex septentrionalis | reverse complement strand
TGAGTTTTACTCTGTATTGCGGTTCATTCTGCGTCTCGCAGTTTCACTTCGCCTACAAATTCAATTTGACGATACTTGTCGCTGAGTGATAAACCTGCTTTGCGTTGGAAAATCCGGGACAAAGAATAACAGCCCTACAAGACCGATTGACTTAAGGAAAACGTCAGTGACACAAGAACGTTGTCAGTAATTCTCTGATGAAAGGAACAGAGTGTGTTCAAAGTTATAGTATGTTATATCTTAAAAAACATAAAAAAATTAAAGTTATATTTTAAAGTACGTTACATGTGCACTAAAATACATTTACTCTTAATATGGCGTCTATTCACTATTATTTATTACAGCTTAATCAAACGTAGAGACATGATATCCGAGATTTTCGGTCAGAGTTTATTTGAGCAAAGACCTCGAAAGCTTCCGAATGTATCGAGATAGCAGTCGCTTCAAAGTAAATATTTATTTTTCTCGAAGTTCTATCTACATGATTGATTAGACATTTTCAGTCGGATTTGCAGAGATTGAGAGGGCCAATCCATCATGTGCAATCAGTGTGCGCAAGTTGCTTCGATGCTTCGAATCGTTGTCTACTTGCAATATTCAGTTTCGATTATTTCGACCGTAACCACACTGATTTTTTTATATATTCGCAACATTCGTTTGGCATTGAGATTTCGAATAAAGACATCATGCAAACACCGAAATCTCATTTACAAAAGTAATCCCAAATATGAATTTTTCGAGGATTCTTAACCGCGTTAGACGAAGAGTTGGCCCGCGTGAGATCACGCATGGGAACTATGAATCCATGTTGAAAAGGAAGATTTTTCAGAAAAGATAATATTATAAAAATCATGATCCATATTTTTCTTTGCCCATTGTAATTTCTTGTTTCTATGCTTAACTTTTAGAAGAGGTTTCAACTTTGTGCGACCTTTACAGTCGGAAGCTTCTAAATAACGTTTATAACAATTATATACGCGCATTTACGCGTAACATTTACTTCTTTCCGTGTCAAATCTTTTTGTGCTTGACGCATATATATATAATTAGATGAACAGTTTATTTCTATCAGTGTAGATTAACTTTAATCTTGGTTTAACTTACTTTTTATCTTTTTCTAGAATTAGAAAATGATAAAGAGTAAATTAAATCGAGATTATAAAGTTAATCTACATTTGTACAAATAGACATTAATAATCCAATTGTCCTCTTTTTTTTTTCGCAGTAAAACGCTTCTTATCCCTCCCAGGAAACTCATTGGCATCGCATCTCTTTATATCTGTTTACCCACTTTCCTTATAAAATCCTTTGATTTTTTTTCATGTAACACGCAGTCGCGTGAGAACGTCATTCTTAGTTCTCTTAAGTGTGTACACAAAAACGCAATCCAGTATTTAGTTACATTGCAATGACTAGCGTTACAATGTTACATTCATTTTTTCTCAAAAGTGATTATTACGAAACGATAATGAGTATTATGAAACACGTAATACTAAAATATAACGTATCTTACAGTCATCTCTTTTAACCCTTTGCAGTCCGCTGACGCCACAGTGCCTTTGCGTAAAAACATCAGTTTTGTTAACAAACACACATAACTATTAGTTAATTGTTATAGATAAAAACTAAAAAAAAAAAAGACAAAACCAAGCACTTTAAAAAGTGTTTTTATGTTGGCACGTGTTTACGGTAAAAAAATACGCGGCTCAGTTCGTCAATCAATGAATCGGCATGGTTTGTTTTAGTCAGATGATGCAATAGTAGGTATAATTCATACGTAGACTGCAAAGTATTAAACAATTACGAACTACTGGTCCATTCTTGAGACATTTCCCTTTCGCATAATGCTGACACTCTTGTGCCATTGATTGTACGTGAGAAACTTTCGGAAACGAGGACTTGTAATGAGACACGCGAATGAGCAATCTTGAATTTTATGTTAAATTCGTTATGCAAGACGTTATGCTGGGGTAATGCGAGGGTAATGCACAGCTCGACGTCGCTTAGCTTTTCTCTCACGCCATCGAGATCCGTGAAAAAAAAAAAAGCTTTCGTTTATTATCCACGTTCTTAAGTACTTTACGAAGCATCTCTCAAGAGTGTGCCAGACCTGCTTCGATGTCTCTCCTGCGAAACCACGATAATAACCAGGTTGCTCGTGCAGAGGCGACGGTACTGTCTGCATAATGGATTTGTAAATTATTGTATCGACATAACCGGGGTGTGAGTCAACGTCGTTTTGTGAGTTTTACATTTCGCAAAAATGCAAATGAGCAAGTGGAATACTTCATTACTTCGCATTATGCATTGTGGGGAATTGACAGTTGATCATTTCTGCATCAAAAACAGGTGGCGGACAATACAAAAAATTATGCTACCTAAGAGAGCGAAGTCTCTTTTTCTTTCTCTTGTCCTAATTCTCACGCAATCAAGAAATAGGAAGAAAATTACCCAGAAAATTCTTATCCTATTATATATTTATCTCGACACTGTTATTTCTTGCTGCTCAAAATGCCACGTATTGTATTTATGTTCGTTGCACATGTACATTTCGCGTATTTACGTTCGGTCGTTTTAGCGCTTGCAAAAGCATCGAATTATATTCGTCGCAAGGTAAACGGTAAATAAATTGAAAATTACTTAACTTGACACAATGTCAACAAAGTGTCTCTCGTTTACTTAAGGAACACGCACAAACGATTGTTCTCTTCCGTCTCACGCACTGTCAACGACCGCACCGTTGCCTTTCTTCGTGTAAACGTGCCACCGGGCACGACTACGTGCCCACAGCCGAGGCTCAGACATACGCTAGACAATAGTAGTTGGGATCGCAGTAATAAAAGGTTCGCGACGCGTAATTTACGCGCGGCTTCACACCCGTGCGCGACAACCACGTGACGCGACGCACGCAACAAGCACGCTCGTGTCTGCTAATTACGGAAGATAGAACGGTATGCGGGTATGCGGGCATTATGCAATGTATTACGCGTACATTCGAATGAATACGAATTCGATGATATTGCACGTGTCTCGGTTTCGCATATATTATCCGCTTATTAGATAACATTAAACGATGTAAGATTTAAAAGTTTAAGCTTACCGTACACTGGGGAGAAATATTAAGTTAAGTAAAAAGTCATCGCGTTTTTTTAAAAGACATCTATCAGTAAAAACCGCAATTACTTTCTTACCAACAATATAAATATATCTTGATAGAGTAAAGTTTCAGCTTTAAAAATCTCTTTTTTAAATTATACGATACGACAATTTTTAATGGAGTTATGAGCAATTAAAGTCAAAATAATTCTTTTATTTAATCCGCGATAACTCAGTAATCAAAAGTCGTAGGAATATTAAAAAAAAAACAATTTTGTAGGGAAAGTATCAAGCTTTCACGATAGGTAATCGAAAATTTTCTCAAATTCGTTTTGGACACGTTACAAATCCACAAAGTGAGAAGAAAATTTTTCGTCTTTTTCAGCTCGTAGTTTTTGGTATGTAAAAATTATCAAACTCATATAAACTTAAAAAATGTGATAAGCTTTTAAAAGTAGAGATTTCAAGCTTTAAAACCCTTTTTTTAAATTTGAATTTCATTCATTATTGACGAAGATATTGTATATACAACTTTGAGCTAAAAAATACGCGATGACTTTTTACTCAACCTAATATTAATTGGAATTCTAGCTGACGAAATACATGTATTGGTAATTGAGAAAATTGATTAAGAATCCGTTCTGTATTTTATTTGAAAATGTTGAAATCTTTTTATAAAGATTTAAATGTTTGGAAAAAATACGGATCTTTTTTATATGTAGAAATATTTTGCTTGCTGTTATAAATTTAACTTTTACTTTTAAATATATAGATTTTTCTTCTTTTTGCTCGATTGGAAATTGGAATAAATCAAGATCCAGACATTTCGTATCTCCGCAATGTATAAATTCTCACTCACTTATTTTTCTTTTATAATTCGTATGATTTGAATTATCGAAAGCTTTCTCATCTAATACTAATAACGATATTTAATTCCTGTTTGTTGTCTCTGAAACAAATTGTAATCTTGCGTGTTATGTATTCATTAAAGTACAGTGAATACCGTTATTATCTACTTGTTGACAAAACGCATATTTAATGCATGACTATTAAATAATAACTAGATGTTTGTTACTTTATACGAGTATCCGATAAAGTGTACATTGCTCGCGGGTTGCGTGTTGCTCACCGATTTATATATCAAGTGACACAGAATACTCGACCGAATGACATCCTTTGATCTCTAGTGAAGCTAGCTTTCCTTTCAAAATTTGGAAAAATAAGCAGGATTCTGTTTGAGAACTCTAAAGAGTTTATGTAGAGTTCTGAATCGATTTTGGAAAGAGATTCGTTGATTAAAGCGATGAAAATATTATCTGAAGTAACAGGAGGCCAACTTTACGTTTCTGAAAATTTGAAAGGTTGTAACTTTTTATCTTTTATTTTAGCACTTTGATCCATATAGGATAATAGACAGAACTTTTTGAGGGGTTTACTAAAACTCTAAAAAAAAAATACGGCGTTCTGACACGAGTTATGATAGTCTTTTGAAGAGTACTAATAATTAACAATCAATGTAGAGAATTTAGTGCTCTTTACGTGCTAACTTATTGCTTTAATCTCGATTTCATTGTTTTCTAATCGTTTATCAAGAAAGCGGTTTATTCTAACTTTTCAAAAAGTCCTTTGAAAAAATACTATAAAAAATACTTATATCGTAATTTTGTGCTAATTATGTACTTTTAATATATACTAGTTTATATAAACTTTTTTTCAACTATAGTTTATGTGTGTGTGTGATTAAAACGATTTTTTTATATACGGTTAGAGCAATAAAATCGGGAATAGAGTAACAAGTTAGTATATAAACAGCACTAAATCCGTACATTGAGACCTGATTTTGCTCCTATTGGCGTACTACCTTAATGAATATCTACATCTATTAAGATAGCACTCCAACATGAGCAGAATCTCCGTCTCAATGTACGGAGGATTTACTACTCTTTATGTGCTAACCTGTTGCTCTAATCCCGATTTTATATTTCTAACCGTTTATCAGAAAATAAATTCAGTTTTAATCATCTATAAAAAAAGTTATATAAACTAGCGCATATTAAAAACACATAATTAGCACAAAATTACAATATAAGCGTTCTTCGTGTTAAGCGTTAAAAGTGTTTATTTTAATGGGCATTCTAACTTTTTGATAAGTTAGAATAAATCGATTTCTTAATAAACGGTTAGAGCAATGAAATTGGGATTAGAGCAACAAATTGGTACGTAAAGAGCATTAAATTCTCCGTACATTGATTGTTAAGGATAATTGTTAGAATTCTTCAGTGAACTACCATAACTCGTATTAGAACGCCGTGTTTCTAAAAAAAGTTTGGGATTTGTGGGTGGATTTAGAAAAATTTTTTTTAATTTGGAATCTACAAAGCTCTAGGACTCTTTTGTTTTTAATCTTAAGGATCTGATTATTAAGGATAATCGTTATAATTGTCCTCTATAGAGCAAAGTGCTAAAATAAAAAATAAAAAGATTATAGTCCTTCAAAGTTTCAGAATCAGTGAAGCTATTAGGGGAGCCCCCCTCCCAACTTCAAATGGCGTTTTCATCGCTTTAATTAACAGAACTGCTTCTAAAATCGATTGAAAACTCTACAACTCTTCCGGCTGACCAGAACTCTGTTTATTTTTTCGAAATTTTGAAAATTAGAGCCTCACAGAGATCATTCTTCGGTTAATCGCATACTCTTTTCAGTTCAAGACATTACAACTCACCACAACTAAATGATGGGAAATTCTCGTCGGTGGGTAAAGTGTATTCCAAGAAAATCGCTATCATGGTAATTAATCAGAGATTTTTTGCCCAAAAGAACATTGCTGGAGATTCAACGTCTTTATATATATGGAATTGCAAGTAATAAAAACGTTGCTTTGCGTACATAATCTTACATATTAGGATGATGCATTAAGATGTTAAAATAATGTAAAAATGTGAGATGCAGTTGACACAATAACAGTGGAAGTGTTTTATCGGAATAGAATAATACGTAAAATATGTCTGTATTAATTAATAATCATACGGAAATAACTAATAAACTGCGACAAATAAGAGATGATAGACATAATATTTAACATTTAAGCAATTACTGTGCCGTATCGCCAACGTGTCTAATATTTTGATTGCTATTACATTTCAACAGAGATTTAACGTGCAAAATATTTACACGTCGCGAGCTGAATCGAGTTTGCTCGAATTTGAGAGAGAAAAAAGTGTTCGCTTTTTAAACTTCTGTGAATGTAAATTATTAATATTGTTATTATATCCTATAACTATTATTTTTTTATTTATCTAAAGGATAAATTAGGTATCATCATTTGAAGCATAAAAAAATACACATCCTCTTTCATAGTTATTATTATATAGATAATAATATATAAAATTAATATATAATAATAAAAGAGAATATTTTTCCTCTCCGTGTTTAGAATAATTCTTGAGAGGTATATACCTTACATAGAAAATTCACACCGTTTATAGTAATAATTTCTTTTACTTTGCGATTATTAGATTTTCTATAGACCTTAGCTCAGTATATTTTTTTTTTTATTTCATTAATTTACGATCGTAATGCCGCGCGGATTTTAACTGAGTCAGCGAAATTCAAGCCCATTGAGCATATATTTACAAATTGATTGTAATCGATCGTGAGTTGTTTTGAAACACTGACGGTCTAGTTTTGTATCCTTGAAGAGAACTTAAGCTTACGTGTTTAAACAATTTTTATCGACGCGTTGCGGATTATGTTGACTGCTCCACAAAGAGCGAAACACATCCCGTTGCGTTAGGTGGCTTTCTGATTTGCGAAATTAATACGTTCTCGCAACTATTGTATAAAAGCAGTATAAAAGAAAGATACGATCTTCTAAACGCAACGGGATATTTAATTTCGCATACGTGGCTTTTAAATTTGAATAAAAGATTGCAATCTTGCCTTTGTACTAAATGTCATAAGTCTCGCGTATTGCAATATGGTCACAAATGAGCATAAAATTAGAACTATCTGGTCGAAATAAATTCTGCTGTTTTTGCTTTTCTCATTATGTATGAAAGCACACGCCTCCAAGAGTTTGTCCTTCATTTATGACGCGTTTATGTATTGCCATCGGCTAGGTCGTTTCATTTCACGCATTTAAATTAAGCGACGCGTAGACGACGCGTAGGATGTACGTTATCTCCCCAGCAGCGCTGCCAATCAATAACGGGATCTATAGTAATTCGCCTTGTTCACAGCAGACATTCTAATCGCTCCTCGGTCAAGCATTTGCATTAAATTAGCGGTGATTAACGATAGCGATCCATCCGCGCGCTCCTGTACGATCGAATTGAATTCGTCTCACGCAAAAACGATCGATAAAACGGCTTTATGGTTGTATTTCGTAAATCACGCTTTAACGATTCGCAAAGTTGTCACTAACATTTTTCATCACCAAGGCAATGTGTCAGTAAATTGTGACAGAGAATTCTTTTGATTATATTTAATTATTTAAATAGCTGGCCTTAATCTTTCTAGACTGCCTTTATGGACACATCGCTATCACGATTTGAATCGACAAAAAATATACATATAATACAATCTTCACGTCCCGCACTTGCTTTATAATTGCTTCACAAAATTATTTAAGCGTTTATTAACCGTTGTCTGTAGACGAATTATGAACTTCAATAGCCTCGTTCGACAATCAAGTATAATTATCTCTATCGCGATTTTATGATTAATGTGAATTTAATTTAAAAAAAAAAAATATTGTAACGCGCTTTCGTATCTCGTACTTGCTTTACGTAAGATTGCTTCACAAAATTATTTGAGCGTTTACTAACCGTTGTCTGTAGACGAGTTATGAACTTCAATAACCTCGTTCGTCTCAATCAAGTAATTATACCGAAAGGAAACTGCAACATCTTGAGGGAATCATTATCTTATACTCAATATTAGATATGCGCGACACGATTTATAATTACAAATCTATTGAACGTTATTGTCTGAAATATATGATATCTAAAAATCCTTTTGCGAGTTGCTTGATTTATTACCGACAGTGTAATGAATAGAAGATTTATTGCTGTAAGATAAACACATCAGGGTACAAAAAAAGATCAAAATCTGAGGTAATATAAACAGGAAAGTAAATGAGAAATCTTACGATTTATCTTTTTTTTTTAATGAATAAATAACGACATTAATTTACAATCGCTACAGTCTATAACGGCAGTCATTTATTATACTCTATAACGGTACAATAGTTTTTATAACTATATATAAATGGTACAATAATCGAAAAGTAAAGGTGTCACATTCTCATTTTTAGGAAAATATAATTACAATTCTTGTAGGGCGCACAGAAGTGCGTCTATAAATTCGGTGATCGGTTCATTGATTGCACTCGTCTCACTGGACAAATTTTACATTTCAAGAGCAATTCCCCGAGGTTGCTCAACCCGCTCGATCGAGTAATCGCGCGGTGTCGCGTCTAAATTGCGTCAGAAGCGCGTAACACGATGTGCGTAAGAGAACTCGCACGCGGTTTACCCGCGTTTTATTAGGACATAACGGATGCGTCTGCATCCAGTTTTTGCCGCGCGGCATGACCTTTATGTGCAGGTCCATTTAACACTGTCGTGGAAAATCTACGGAGAGATACGGTGGGGTTTCAGCACGAGGATCCTGGCAGGATACGCTGCTTAGAGACCATAAATTCTCTCTTCCTGGTGCCTTCGTTATCTATACTGCATGGCCTTCGTGTTTACAGGAAGAGCGATATCGTAGCGTGGCTGCTGCAAGAGCCGTGTATCCTTCTGTCTCAAAGGTCACGCTGATATTTTCCTTGCACGGAATTTATGCGTAGATTCCGTACAGTTATTCGCTTACTTCATAGCATTCACTTTCCAAAACCTATATGCGTGCGCTATGAAACGTATAACGAATGTTCAAGTAAAATTTTATCTTACGTTATGTCTTAGTCATTTTATTATTAGATAATTTAATGCAGATTTAATCGATTCATACAAATGAATCTTTTAAATTGACTTTGAAACATTAGTACGTCAACAATAGCAGCATTTTTCTTTCTGAACAACTTCTTAACACTTGTCATGCAATTTTGAAAAGGAGTAAAATATTCTCTTTTTAATCAGAAAAATTCTACTTAATTATTATATATCCGTAACAATAACAAGACAGAATAATGTTATAAGAAGTAATATTATATATAAGAAACAAAACCTTATATTAAAAGTTATAATAACAAGAGTATGAATTACTAGTAAAACTTTACGTGCGAATAAAATAGAGTAAGATATGTTCATTTTTCATGTGAAACGAAAATGTATTTTCCGTGAATGAATATTTCTGACGCAATAATATTTTAAGTGTATAAATAGAGAAATTGTCCTCTTGACTAAACTTCAAGTAACACAAGATTACAATACGATAGTGTACTGAGTGGAAGGTACATTCTTTACTAGTTACTCTGAGAACTAGAAAACACAGCTCAAAATGAATCTTCACTAATAAGAAGAGCGAATCTTTATTAAAATAATTATAACACAACACATCCTAAAAAGTAAAGATTAGTTTTTTAAAAGGAGTAATAATTAGAAAAAAGATGAAAATAGGATAAAAATTGGTATTTGCGAAGAATGGGATCTATTAAGAGGAAGTCATATCACAGGTGTATCGGATGACTTTGGGAAAAAATTTAGAAACACTTTCTTTTATTTAGCTTTCTATCTTTAAAAGGTTACACCGCAGATAATAAGACAAAAGATGTTATACTATAAACAATATTTTTTAGAAAACCGTTTGAAATGTTTCTGAAAGAAATTTCAAAAATATATTAAAAATCTCTTAGAATTTTACGATGGTAATTGCAGCACGTAATGTTGTAATATGTTTCATTGATTTGGAATAATCTGCTGCATCCTTTGTAAAGGAATCAATATAATGATTGCGCCAATGGACGCACGCGACTTTGTGCGATGATTTGCACGTATCTTTCAAAACAATTTAACACTGTTTTTTTATATTATACATATATGTGATTCCTATCAATATGCGTCGTGCAAAAATTTCCTATTGTTATATTTGCTTCTTATCAATCGTCACGCTACGTTTATCGACAATATTTCCTCAGCGAAAAGAAAATCTTCTTACAGTTTTTTCATTTCTGTTTTTCCTGGACATCTTTTCGCAATTGAAAAGACCACTGCGATCTGCGATTGCAAATTTGAAGAGGAAACGATCGCAGAACGCTTCGAGCTTTTCTTACAACGCCGTTAGAAAAGCATAATACTTTTTACTACGATATTGCTAAAGGAGAAATATCTTGATGTATAAAGTTACTATGAGACACAGATTTCAAGCTATTTATTAAGCTGTCTATGAAATAATTGCAAACGTCAATCCACCGATTACTGATGACTAAATTTATTATTTTTACGTGTCTTAAATTATAGAATTTATATTTATTCTTCGGATACATAAACATGATTTATATCTTAAAGATGTGGAATGTTTTTCTTTATTAGAAAGTATAAAGTTAACTTTACAGTATTAGAGTTATAAATTGCTATATTTATCTGTGTATATGTCTTTAATATTTTTCTTTGTTATTTTAATTCGTTTTCAGATAATTTAACAGCCATGTAGATATCTCTATCGATATTCATAATTAACTTATTGAACAAAATTAAATATGAAAATTGATTTCTATATTCAATTTAAAATTAAAATATTTAGGTACCCTTAGCCTCAAGAATGTTACAACATTTGTTTGGTTTGGAATCATTCGTAAAAATTCAAGACAATAAATTGTAATCACAAAGCACACAACGATGAACTATGAGTAATCATGAAATGCACGAACCACGTAATTGCGATTGTCTTGAAATCAATGTTCAAGTTTATCTTAAGGTCGAAAACGACAATCCAAATATCTTATCTTAGATTAGACAATTGCATATATAAAAGAGAATCAGCATATTTGTTTTGTACGCAATTTAATTATCACAAGTATTTATCGAACTTTCATTATCAATTTTATCGTATAGCCAATAAATTCAATCATCATTTTAATAATACCGACATCAATTTCTACGATCGATAAAAGATCTGAATCTGACAAATTAGATCTAATCGAGGCATTGGAGCGTAGTATTTAAATTCGCTCGTTGTCGTAAGGAAGAGGTATCTCTGAAGATGACTATGGAAAGTCCCGCGTTCGTTTCTCAAGTTTTGCTATTAATGCCACTTAGCCAGCTAGCCGGAACGGTCTATGATTGTCGCAGTCACTCGCTCGGTGAGAAAATGCTAATTGCAATTTGTGACGAAGAGTACGAGGAATACCCCGAAAAAGTGGAGCGCCGCTCTAGAAAGCGCAGTATCGTGGCTTGAAATGACTTTTCGCGTCTCTTAGGTGTTCATTTACTTTGAGAATTCTTGTTAGCGACACAAAAAAAGGTGAAGAAAGAAGATGGCCTGTGAATGATGATTTTAATCACGAACGCACAATTCACAATCTCATATCCCGAAGAAACGTATTGATGTCGACGTCCGAGATCGATCTGTCGATGTGGTTTTTTGTCTCTTATATTTCATAACGCCTCACAGGAAGAGAAAGAATGATGCATATATATAATTACACGAAGCAAGCAGTCAATCCCTAGTTGAAATAATCGCCGGTACTGTTATCGCCAGACCGCCAGGCTAAGTCATAGCCAGTCGCGGATTGATGTAAATCTTGGCTTTACATCAAAACGTGTCGGAAATAATATTTGCAAAATATTTATGTTACAAATAAAAAAATCGTAAAATATTTGTCACAAATAAAACAATATTGTACAATATTTTTATCTCGTTACATATTTAAGAAGTTAAAAGATGATTTCTGAAAATAGCTTTTATGAAAAATGTATAACTCTTTTACAATTTATTATGTAACACTTTCTGTTCTGTGTCGGTGATCCACTTTCCATTTGCCATTTTTTCCAATATGATATTTTGACAATGAACGAACATAATTATAAAATATTTTCTGTTATACGTGAATAATTATAATGTATATTCACGCATATTTGCATTTGATATATTACGCTTCGTTTGTGATAATTATTTTTTTTAAATAATAATTTTCACAATTTTTAATTATTATGAAATATATTTTAATTAACAAATATAAGCAAACATTTCGTGGATCACCGATAACTCACCTAAAGTTGGCACGATAGAATATGTTAAATAATAACAAAAAATTATTTTATTACATTATTTTGAAACAAAAGAAAACTTTCGATGGTGATGCGTTAAAATTGTTGTATGTGATATATTTTTGCATAAAATCCGATTTCAAGTTTCCCACACATTGTTTTATCATAAAAGAAGTGGATATTTTTATGTTCACGAGGAAAAGATATATTTAGCTAAACTAAAAACAAATATTATATCTTCTGAACTGTATTATATAATATGTCTGTTCTTTTTGCTAAACTTCTTGCACAGTTTATCGTTTCTATTTTTGTCTTCGACAGCGAAAAGAAAAAGAGGAACAGTGAACCGTGCAAAAAAGAATAGACCTAAGTATAACGATTGTCGTTTAATCATAAACAGAAGACACAATAGTACTTTCTCCCTTGAAGATTTACATTGCGACGAACAAAGACGACCAAAGACGATGACGATGACGACGATGACGACGATGACGACGAACGGGATGGGCGATCGTCCCCACTTGCCGCTCGCGCAGGTCGAAAAAGCATCGAGTGTGACCAGATACTGTTATTCGAGGCTACATTATATGCGATTGCCGTTGTTGTTCTCCCCGTATCTCATTTGTACCCGCGCGCGAGCGCACGGCGATGCTTATTACACGATGCGCGCCTCGCAAAATTTTTCCACGTGTAACTGTTCTGCTGAAGGCGCAAAAGGCGAACATAAATCGCCGCGTTGGCTGCGTAACACGTGTTTACATATGCGAATACCCTCTGCAGTCTGCACACACCCGGCAGCAGCGATTCTTCATGCCCTACGCGCGTACACATAAATTAATTTATCGCCGCGAACTCGCGGCGATATTTTCAAACGTTTGCAAATCGTCTCGTATTATGCTCGTTTACGGCGGCTCGGATTAATTAAACCGTTGTGATTTCAGCATCGAATACAGTTCGACGACACCGCCACACGTACCTTCGAGTACCCCAGCGAAGCGTCGATCCTCGAAGGCGAGACAAGCAGCGTGGACGGCGAAACTTCGAGTTCTGTAATCGAACAATCTTCTACGCCGAGTAATAACAAAATCTCTTCGACATCCAGCTCGACAACGAATATGCCATCTCTTCTCGGTAAGATCAAACTTGTATCCCGTTTGTAGTTTGACAAGACATTTTTGCAATTATAACACGATAATGTAATCAAGTAATTAACGGAAATTATTATATATGTCATAAAATCGAGATATCATTGATAATCCTAGAAAAATGTTTTATCTTATAATCTTGTTACTTAATCGATAAAGATATGTTAAGCAGATAGAAAAGATAGAAGCAAAGTAAATACATCCGTGCTACTTGACACTTGTTATATATGTAGGTGGAGGTGGACTAGCCAGTTACACTCCTAGCAAAGTGGATCTGACGTCGGAAGGCTTCGAGCTGGGTATCACCAGGGCTATACTGATGGTTCCGACCCCAGCTGCAACAACAACGACAACAACAACCGAGCAAACCGAGAATGCAAGCGAAATGGAATACTTGAGACCGGCTCAGGACGCAGGTGCTTGGGGCTCGGAGACGACCGGTGATCTTCTTTATTGAAAAGAAATGCAGAATAATGTTTCATCATTCACAAGCTCAACGTCCCTCCGCAGTAATAGAACGAACGAACGAAACAAGAATGAAACTTATAAGGCTAATATTAAGTATTCCTTTTTTTTTCCTAGCGGCGAGAAGATCGCAAAAAAGCTACACGAATGCAAAAGAATCAATATATGATAATAAACTTTAATAAAAAAAGATTTACGACAAATGCTCACGTAAGTATATAAAGCGAATTTTTCATAGAGAACAAGTTTAGACGGTCGCGTTCATGACCGGACGATATGTTGGACCACAAATAAGTTATCGTCAAATGCACATTAAATTAAGAAAACTTTTTTTTAATTATAAAAAGAAATCAAAAGCGCAATCTCCGCTCATGAACGCGCCGAGTATTAAAAGCGAAGTTTATTTAGATTAAGTAAAAACTAACAGTATCATTCCAAGTATATGCATTTACTTTGTATTGTTACGCTATGCAGTCAAATCAGCGGACTCTTCTTACACAATGAATCATCGAAACTGCCAAGATACGCTATATAGTGCTGCTTTTTTTATAATAGCACTTGAAAGAAAGAGCTCAGCGACTGATATTCTGTTGCTAAAAGAGAAACAAAATAAAAAGAGCATATCATCTTTCTGGCATACTTTATAAGATAGAAAATAAATCGACGAGAGAATCAAGTTTTGTAACCTTTTTGAGATTACTTTAATGCTAAGCTGTGAGTGTTCAAGCTGCCAATAAAAGGCCAGACTTTTATGCGAGTTTTTTTTTTGATAGAAAAAAAGGTAAACGGTTGAATGTCTTTGAGATTTAATTGGAGGGGGAAAATATTCAGGAAAAAAAAACAACTCGAGTTTAGATTTGTAAACGTTTTTGCCAAAGTAGAACGTAAGTCTACTTAGTATATTTAATAATGTATATGTATAATATAAGTGTTCCAGTTCGACAAAACTGTAAGAATTGTAAATTTCAAAGCACATCGTCATTTGTATCGAATGTATGGCAGATCATACTATGCCTTGCAAATGCGAAGATAAGCCATTACAGCGTGTCTTTTCATATTGAGTTTGCATTTATTTTTCAAGGATCATAATACATGAAACTAATAGCTTTTCAGCATAGAAGTTGCGTAGATGAAAACGGCGGTTTAATGTTAATTATTAATTTTAAGAAAATTGAATTTTGTAAATACTAAATTATTGTGGGTCTAGAAGAGCCATCCAAGATAAGTTAATCGAGTCACGAAAGTTCGAGAAAAGAAATTACATTATTTTAAGATCAACTTTCTTGTATTACTTTTGTCCTTTTTTTTTCTTTTGTGTTAATTTCTCCTATCATCTATGAAGCACATCTCGGATGCGCTATCATGGATAATTGAAAATATTGTTTTGAATTGTGTAGGTGTAGGTATTTAATAATGTATGATTGTAACGATATGTAGTTAATATGATTTTATGACTTGGACAGTGGACTGATTCAAGCGAGAGAACGCGATAAAAAGATAATTTATTACGAAGGTGCATTAAAAGTAAACTGCTGCCGCGTTTTGTTAGAATTTCAAATATATTTACTTTGTTTAGATGCTGTACCAGTTCACCGAATAGTTTACGATGTACCGTTGTTTAAAAGACTCGTTCTTGTGTCACAGCGTTGTGTCTTACACTGTGATATTTTTGTTAATCTTTTCTAGTATAAAACATAATTTTCAATTATTCGTCAGACCCAGCAAGTTGTTGATACTTGTTTGTATCTTGTTGCTACAATACACAAACATTGCAAAAAGCAAGTCAGATTACGTTTGTGCAACATTCCAAATTGAAACTGTATACGTATAGATCTTTTTTTAATTTGTCAATTAGTTAATCATAATTGTAATCTCCTTGCTCCAATATAGGAGAGCTGTGTAACAGTTTTGTAAATTACCGTTGTACAAAATCATGAAATACCACGTTTCAAGTAAACAACAATAAGTGGAAACGATTGTGAGGTGACTATTAATAACTGAAGCTTGGATCTATATTATTACCTTCTTAAATATGTAAAAGTATTGTGTGATGTATCGTCTATGTGTTACAAAATATCGAAGTAATAAAAGAGACAATTACTCCTTATTTCTTATTCAAGACTCTCATCTATAAATCTCCACAAGATTAAAAGAAAGCAGTAAAACGTTATAAAAAATTAATTCTATTTATTTAAATAAATGGACAATGTACAAGTTGAATGAATGAGTCATATTTTGTGATTCGGGTTTAGAAAACAGTCTTAAATATATTACAGGACTAGCATTAAATTAAGCTTAAACTTAAACTAGTGTTATTTGTATATGGAAGTATAATATTCCTCTTCCAAATCATATAAATCCGCAGCCATGTCGTCCCTCAGGGAAGCCAGTTTTTGATCACATTCTACTTGCTTAGTCCTAAATAATTTGCCGTTTTGTATTATGGCGTCGTTTACAGACGGAAAATCATTCAGAATTAAATATTGCTTTATGTCAGAGACTAATTTCATTAATGATTCGCCAGCACGCACAATATTAGCTGCTCTGACATGCATTTCATATGTATCTTGCTCGCATTGTGTCATTCGAGATAGTTGAGAGTCATTTTCTCCTTTTGCAAGTTTAATTATCTCTGAAAACAGCAAAAATAAATCGGAATTAAGATAAATATTAATAATTAATAAAAAAAATTAATATAAATCATGTTATCTGATATAAATCTTTTTCCTCCCAAATTTTATATATACAAATAGAGTTCAAAATTATACTTATATGAAATATTAAATATTACTAAACGCTACTGTGCTAATATTCTAATATTACTGCAGTATGAATTTTTATTTTTTTTTTAATTTTATTATATGACATAATTTACAGTTAATAATTAAAAATAATTTGTTTTTACGTTTATTTTTCTATATTACATTTTTAATAGTAATAACGTTTTTGTATTTTCATATTACGTTATGTTTTTAGAATTTCAATATTTCTATTCTACTACAATGATAATTTATTGATTGATAATCACAAAAATAAAGAGTCCTTTAAATTCATATATAAACTTCTAGATACGTTCTGAGAAATTATATTTAAAATTATAGAATTAGCTTCATTAATTGTTTGTCGAAAACATCTCGATTCATTCTTACTATCCAACATGAGAAATATTGAACGAATATATATTCCGGGAAAATATTGTACTGCAAAGAAACAGAAGCAAATTTCAAGATAATAGATTAAGTTGTGATACTTGGTGTCTCTCGGAAGAGATAGAAATTCAAATAATTGGAGCATCAAAATCATATCAAAGTGCAATAAGTTTCTTGTAGCTGCACTATATTATACTTTCTGCAGTTAAAGTATATATAATTAACCGAAGGAAAAGAGAAGAGAAAGAAAGAAAATTTAACTACAAAACCCAAAAAGTTCAATTACAAAAAACAAATTTAATTATTGGGGACGAAAATGCTAAAGACGTTTTGGAGTTACTCCCACCGGTTAGTAGCATTTTCTGCCTTCAGTCTCTTCTTGAGGTTATAGAATGCTTAGATACTACAATTCTTGTTATAATGTTTTCAAATTAACTATTTGATGTAATTGTAGAGGCGAAGACGCCTACCAAAATAGGTTAGGATATCTAGGCAGAGGTTAGAAAAGTACCTTCGAAATTTTCCAGCATGGACTTCACGTCGTCCTTTAACCTCGTCGTGTATGATTTCAATAACGCCTCTTTACTCTGAGGAAGTGCACGTTGTGTGGCCATTGTGTCGCACTAAAAGGGAATAACATGTGCAACACTTTCAGTGATAACAAGAAGGAACACGGCACGCACAAAAAAATGACACGCGAATTTCTCACAACGAAGTGAAAGAAATTACGGATAGAAACTAGAAAGGAAGGAGACGAATCTTGCGCATGCGTAGAGCAAATGATATATATATCACATATGTAGTATATACGCTGTTATATTTCAGGAACGTACTTTATTTATTGTAATGCGTCATCCATCATCTGCAATACATAGAGTTAAGATGCTATTTCATTGACTACAAAAAATTTTCAAACCAGTTTATGATTGTCAAGGATCTGTGCATCATAAAATTTTACGGCACAGTATAATCAAATTGAGATAATGCGCAGTTTTCTGATAGTTTGAAACTGGTTCGACTGGTATTGGAATAAACTTTTGATCTGAAATAATAAAAAAATAAAAACAACTCTGAGTTGAATAAATCTCTTGGTCTGTGAATAAATTTAATTTTTAAAAAATTAAGAAATATAATTAACAAAAACAAATTGTATTTATATGCATGAAACTGTAAAATATTTTCCGAAAAAAATTGACATTGGAATGCTAATTAAAAAAGAATTTTCCGTAATGTCAAAATGAAAGACAGTAAAGGACAATATTGGAAATTAAATGATAAATTTAAATTAAGTTTTGAAGAAATAAATAAATCTACAGCTACATAAAATAAAAGATTGTCCTTTACAATAAAAAATGTATGGTCACCGTTATAATGTGTGAAAAACTGTAAACTCGTGCGGAATCGTTTGTGGGTTTACAACTTTTTACGCAAAGCACGGTCCACATAGATTTTTAAATTTGCACGCACAAAGCGAGACTTAATTAAAAAAAAAAAAAAATTGATTTTAGTTTTACGATCGTGATTTAGGTTTACGATCTAACAAATTCGATATTAGAATCTCTCATATCTTTATCATCATTATTATTATTCAACTGCATCTTAATATAAAGGAATATTACAAACATTTGTGAATATTAAATTATTAGATTTCTTCTCGTTCATCGAAACGAACTTTCGGGAAGATCGACGAAAAAAAAAAAAAGAATTTTACTTATACTCATTTCTAAGGTAATTAAATAAATTTTAATCTCCATTTAACTTTACTCTTCATCCTTTTCTTTTTAATTCTTAAAATTAAAAAAAGATAAGGAGCAAGTTAAACCTTAGAGATTAAAGCTAATCTATATCGATCAGAAATCAGAATTATTTGCACAACGCGATTGTGACTCAAATCACCCGCGCCATATTGATTTTCACACGAATGACGAAGGCGAGCGCCGTTTTCATGGAACCATCTTTCCTCGCCCTCTCGAGCCCTCTTACCCCTGCTATGTTCCACCATATCCTACCCCACTCGACTCCCTGTTGACCCTCTAGCTAGAGGGTTGAGAATCGATATGAATACGCCCGCGAAGCGCGGTAACCGCTGAATCTCTCCGCAACTACGCAAAATTCCCGGTGATGCGAAGGCAGAGCCAAAGCGTGCCCTTGCGCGAGACCGGCACGGGACCACGGCGGAACGTACGAGGGCCGTGAGCCCTCCCCCAGTCCCCTCCGTTCCACCACCGTTCCTCCAGCGATTCGCGGGGTGACCGCGAATCGCTCTCCCTCACGCGCCTGTCCGACGCGGACGGGTATCGAATCGGGCTCGGTCCCGATATATCTCCAGGGGGGTGGCCACTCTCGCCTGCCATTCGCACGCGAGACCCGCGCGCGACGAGCAACCCGAGCGGGGAGCGGAGTGTCGGCCGAGTATTTCCCAATTCGAGAACTTGATCAGTTCCCAACTCTCCCCCTGACGTGCGGAGGGTCGTGGACAAAGATATCCCCTGCAGAAAACGAACTCGTAAAAAATTTAATAAGAAACGGAAGCTTCGGGAGAAGGAACTGTTCGTCGGAATTGAATTTTAATCGATCGTGGTGAAAGGGGCGAAAGACGTCGGGGTGGACGAAGGACGAAGAGAAGAGTGACATTCGCGCGAGGAGATTCGCGGGCGATCGAACGAGTACGCAGCAGCGTCGTGAAAAGGGTGAAAGAGAGAGGGAGGGAGGGAGGAAGGGAGAGAGAGAGAGAGAGAGAGAGAGAGAGAGAGAGAGAGAGAGAGAGTGTGTGTTCGATTAGTCTGGCGACGAGGTCGATCGGGCGAGGACGATGGCAGTGAGCGCTTTCTCGACGACATTGCACACCACCGATTTTGCCACTACGTGTCCCACTACACCCGGTATGTCGTAGAAGAGAGCTAAAGAGCGAGAGAGGGAGAGGGAGAGAGAAACGTACGGTTTTAGCGAGCGCGCGTGAAAGAGCAAGACGCTGCTGGCGGAATGGCGAGCGGCCTTCCTCGGCAATGCGCAATGTTGCTGGGCTTAATTGTGATTTTAATGGCAGCGCTCTGGACCGAGGCGTTGCTACCACCCGAAGACGAGGAGGACAACGTCCTGCACATCGGTGGCATCTTCCCTGTAGCTGGAGAGGGCGGCTGGCAAGGCGGCCAGGTAAGCGAAAGCTCGACGTAATTATTCTCCTTTCGTCTCAAATGTACGAACGTCACGAAGGAGGTAAACAAAGGAATGATTTGCTTAGTCATTAATGATGTCACATAAGATATTCAATGTCTTTTTATTTATTGTACGTAAACCGAGAAGGTGAAGACATTACAACTAGCTATGTACCTTTTTGCTTTAGATAATTCACTTAATGCTACGAATATGCTTCGAATTTGATTAATAAATGAAAAGAGGGAGTTTTACTAAAACTTTACTGATCAATTACAGAACACTTTAAAGCATTTGTAGGTATTAGGTGGACCATAGAGCCTATGAGATAGAATGTTGAGCAACTGGTAAACGAAAACGGAACCAACGTTCCGTTTCCAACGATTTGCTTGTCAAAATTAATCGATAAGGGTGATGATAGACCTGATATTTTCTTTGCCCGAAACTTTCATATCTGAGTTTTAACTTATCCTCTCAGAAGCCAAATCGATCGATTCCGTGGGAAAAAAATATAGAAAATTAAAAAAACATTACAAGCTAATTTTGTTCTCCGATACTAAAATTAAAGAACTCATGAGAGGAGTCAATCAATTTGACTTCTGAGAGGCCCCTTTTTGCATTTCACTCGCAGTGATAACCTTATGAACTCGGTAAGAGATATGATGAATATCCTTGCTCATTTTTAGATTTTTACATATATTTACGAAGGAAGATGAATTGTTACGCGACATCGTGATTGCTTGCAGCTTCCCTCGTTTCCTTTCATCCTCCCGTCTTACGTCTTTCGCTTCCTCGCACTCACGAATTGTTCGATAAACGACCTTGTGACATCGATAGCGGGAGCAAAATTTCCGAGAAACTTCACGAGCCGTTCCAAAACTTTAGAGATCGAATTCCAGAAGTTCTCTCATAACAGCGAGCAAGTTTACTCGTGGAGAAACATCTTTCTTTGCCCCGTGTTCAAAAGTCATGCGCGTCGAAGCGTTCTTAAAGCCAGAAAATCTCGAAGGATCGAGTAAAATCCTTAGCAAATTTAGTGAAGTACGCATTTCTCACGAATAGTTAAGATTTAAAAGCTCCTAGATTTGCAACGAAAGGATAACAAAGATAACAATAAGAATAGAGAAATCGCGGTTTAATAACTCGCTATTTTCACGTCATGATTATCTTCTGTCATAATTATCTCTTGTTGGAGATTATATTTTCTTTCATGTTGTTATTTGATATCCACGGTAATTTACAGAGAAAATTCTACATGAGATATTCATTACTTTTCGCTAATTCTCATTTAAATTGCAAATGCTTACTTTACAACATTGCGTTATTCTACGGCGCAATTACAATACATTATTAAATTCATATTGTTAAATTATACTCAATTTGAGTTATTTTTAATCATTTTTATAGATTGTCATTGCTCCATTATTCAATATGTCGTTAATTTAACTAAAACAATGGAGTTAAACGATTTAACATGAAATTATATTAAATTCGAGCCAAATTTAGTTTATTATATTTACTAAATGCATACGTTAATATAGACAGTGTTTACTACGAAACTAGCCACAGAAATGATTTACATTTTAACGCACATGAAAGTAAAAATGACAAAATTTAACTCAGTGGAATATGTTACGTTCTAGCAATGTATATTTAATTCATGCCTTACTTAAGAATTAAACGCAATATGATTTATGTATAAAAAAAAATAAAAGGGTGAATAATTTATATTTTAATATATATTTTTTTTTAAATAAACGAAGTAGTATTTAATTCACTTTACGATTAAATGCGATGGTAATCTATTCTTTTTACACGGTGCAAAGCTGATACGATCACGTAAAGTAATCTGCATATTCAATGAATTGTTCCATCCAAAAATTCTCCCACAAATTTACCGAAAAACTATTCAATTTCTGACAAACAAACAATTTTATAATTTTATTATTTTCATAATATGCACTTTTCGATGAGCACGAGGAAGCTTTAAAACTGTCTGCATAAATGAGCACTATTTATTCGACTAAAACCCGACCAACCCCAATTTGAATGCATTTTCACAAATATTCTCCCAGTATCATTTTAATACTGCGAAATTTTCCTGGCGAAAATAAAAATCGGTACGTAAGTCGAATGTAAAGGCAGAGTAACAGAAGTGTAAACGGAAGCTCTAGGAAGCATAAAAATTGAAACAGCGATAAAAGAGGCGTATACTTTTTAAAACACTTCTTTTACATTTTGGTGTTCCAATTTATGCTTCGTAGGACTCAACCGACTGTTCCCCTTCGATTTTAAAAAGCTTTGGATACGTTAAAAATATAGAAAAAGTAAAAAATTTTTTATAAGTGTTGAGTCGCATGTTAAGAGAATCCTCCCTTAAAAAAAATCAAGTAAAAGTTGATTAGTTTTAAGAGTACTCTATAATAATGATGAACAAATATTTTTAACAAAAATTTTTTATCTATAAAAAAAATTAAAAGTTTTAATCATTATTATTATAAAGTAAGTTTTTAAAATTATTCAACTTTTATTTAAAATATCCTTCTATATCTTTCACGGTTTAGTCGATATTTACTCGGAAAGAAAAAAAATTGATTTTTTTTAAAAAGTTTTATCCCTCTTAACGTACGAGTCAGCATTTAGAAAAAAAATCACATCTCTTATTTTTTTTTTGTCTATATTTTAACATATTCAAAGCTTATTCAAATTGGAAGGAAAGAGTTGATTGTGTCTTTTTGCTAGTTGTTTACGCTTCTGTTTACTCTCGATTTACGTTCCAATTTTTATCATTGCCACGAATATTTGCGTTGCAATCGCGTCCCACCTGCGAGAAATCTTTTAGCCACGAATAACGTGGCATTGCTTGTAATCCTGCATGCAAAGCCGGTTCATCAAATTAGGGGATTAATCAAGCTGAATTGCATTATCATTTATTCAACAGGCTTGCATGCCAGCTGCGCGTCTGGCCTTAGAGGACGTTAATCGCGAAAAGAACTTGTTACGCGGATATAGACTGCACCTCCATTCCAACGATAGCGAGGTAAACTCACGAAGATGCTTTTAATGGCATTATAATGATGGACGATGGTCACTGCCGCCGTCACCGCTGTCTTGCGCGATATATAAAATTACCTCTGTTATTTATTACATTACAGTGCGAGCCCGGCCTCGGTGCATCTGTAATGTACAACTTACTATACTTTCCACCCTATAAATTAATGCTGTTGGCTGGGTGCAGTACGGTATGCACTACGGTCGCCGAAGCGGCGAAGATGTGGAACTTGGTGGTGGTGAGTGGCCTATTCGTTTCTTTTTCCCCCTCCCTCAGTCGCGTTTATGTAAATCTCGTATTTCATCGCGATCGTATATTCCGTGGTATAATATGTATATAACAGATATATATGAGAACGTCAACGATATCCTTAGCTTTGCTACGGTGCATCGTCGCCGGCGCTGTCTGACCGAAATCGATTCCCGACCTTGTTCAGAACGCATCCTTCCGCCACTGTGCACAACCCCACGAGAATCAAATTGTTGCAAAAGTTCGGCTGGTCTCGGGTAGCGATATTGCAGCAAGCCGAAGAAGTATTTATATCGGTAAGATATAATCTCAAAAATATACTTCCCCAGAGATAACGTGCATGTCTAAAAAATGTCATAAAAATATTATAAAGACGTCTTTTGAAAACATACATATGTCTAACAGATATCTAAAAAACATAAAAAAAAGTCTTTTAGCTAGACAATATGTGTTGTCTAGGTTGTTAAGTTCATGGAAACTAAAGTGATTCAATTTTGCATGATGAATAAATCTAAGAAAATATATCTACAATCTTAATATATCTATCTTAATATATCTACAATCTACATAATATATATAATCTTCGAAAACAGAACTGGCCAGATTCAGAATTAATATTCTTATATGATTCGCCATTAGTATATAACTACGAATACATCTGACCTATCAAATTGTCCTAGACCGTCGAAGATCTAGAAGCACGATGTAAGGAAGCTGGGATAGAGATAGTTACCCGTCAAAGCTTCCTATCGGATCCCACGGATGCCGTGAAGAATCTACGTCGTCAGGACGCTCGGATAGTCGTCGGTTTGTTCTACGTCGTAGCCGCGAGACGGGTGCTCTGCGAGCTCTATCATCAGAAGCTGTACGGCCAGTCCTACGTGTGGTTCTTCATCGGCTGGTACGAGGACGATTGGTTCGAGATTAATCTGGAAAAGGAGGGCATCACCTGCACGAAGGAGCAAATGCGAATGGCAGCGGAGGGACATATGACCACCGAGGCACTTATGTGGAATCAGAATAACGACACGACAATCAGCGGCATGACCGCCGAGGACTTCCGAAAGAGATTGAACAAGTTGCTGAAGGATGACGGTTACGACATAGATAACGATCGATATCCAGAAGGATACCAGGAGGCGCCCCTCGCCTATGACGCCGTCTGGTCCGTCGCTCTTGGTGAGTTCCGAGCACACATGTGAAACCCAGCAAGTTGTCGACCAATAATCGTCTTATCGATCCTTCCTTCTTTGTCTCTACTATCAGCGTTCAACAGAACCATGGAAAGGCTAAGCAAGTTGGGGAACAGTTTGAAGAACTTCACTTACGAAAACAAAGAGATCGCCGACGAGATATACGCGGCGGTAAACTCGACCCAGTTTCTCGGAGTTTCCGTACGTAGAGCCTTAGCTAGAAAAAAATTGCTCGTTTGTTCACAAATTCTAAATATTAAAATGTTTTTCCCCACAGGGTCACGTCGCGTTCAGCTCGCAGGGTGATAGAATCGCTCTGACGCAAATAGAACAGGTGATTGACGGGAAGTACGTTAAATTAGGGTACTACGATACACAAAGTGACAATCTGACATGGCGAAACGTAGAGCGATGGATTGGCGGCAAGGTGCCGCAGGACAGAACAATAATAAGAAACGTTTTAAGAACAGTGTCACTGCCCTTATTCATAAGTATGGCGGCCTTGTCGGTGATCGGTATCATAATAGCCATCGGATTGATCGT
>NW_017304450.1:2544349-2578831 GCF_001594115.1 Trachymyrmex septentrionalis | reverse complement strand
ATATATATATACACTATAATATATATACATCGTGCTGCATTTGTTAATACGTTATCTAACATATACCGCGAGCCAGGCTACAATCTACAATCTACAATCGATAGCTACAATATACATATATATAATCAATGTCTACTTTTCAGAGTTGTATATTCGTCTCATCCCAGCGCCAACACGATAATGCTAGTGGGAATAATAGTCTGCTTCTTGGCCGTGTTGTGTATAGGAGTTGACGGTAGGTTTGTGACGCCGTGGCAGTTTTTGATAGTCTGTCAGGCTAGAGCGTGGACGATGTCGGTCGGTTTCACCTTGGCGTTCGGTGCCATGTTTAGTAAAGTGTGGAGGGTCCATCGACTCTCTACGAAGGCAAAAGCCGATCAAGGAAAAGTAAGTCGTATATACTTAATACGGATAACCGGGTCTCCGCTGATAAAGCGATACGAATGATCTTTAATAATATTCGAGAATATTATTAAATAATAATTGCGAATATTATTTGCAATATTCTATGTATTTTTTTTACTACTTCGTCTTCCATCAGACTACTCTTCTGTGAAGACAGTCGTACCGCTTTTCCGCTTGAGTTCCTCAGTAGTAACGAGACTGATTTTTAGTTGTTCATGAAGATGGAACCATCCTGCATGGTTTGCTGTTCCCGCTCGTATGTCCCGCATCTTTAACCTATTCTCGATTCCTTTTAGTCATTGACGGCTAAACAAAAAGTTTCGTCTATACAGAAGAAGATTGAGCCATGGAAGCTGTACTGTATGCTGGGCGGATTGCTGTCGATCGATATCATCCTCCTCGTCACTTGGCAAATAGTCGATCCGTTGCATCGAAGAATCGAGACCTTCGCCCTGGAACTACCTCCTTATGGAGACGAGGACGCGATGATCAAACCCGAATTGGAGCATTGTGAAAGCGAACACAATAGCTTGTGGCTCGGTGAGTGCGATTCTCGACTCAGGGTGCACGCACGCAGAAAATAAATGCCGTGTACTAACTGATATACCTAATTATATTATGATGTAAAATCGTGTACAGAAATTGTGAATTTTTTTTTTCCCAGGCTTGATCTATGGCTATAAAGGCATTGTCCTTGCTTTCGGGCTCTTTCTATCTTACGAAACGAGAAGCCTCAAAATCAAACTGATCAATGATTCCAGATACGTAGGAATGTCGATATATAACATCGTAGTTCTATGTTTCATTACGGTACCTGTCGTAATGGTCATTTCTAGCCAACAGGACGCGAGTTACGCCTTCTCGGCGCTAGCCACTATCTTCTGTTGCTTCCTCAGTATGGCTCTCATCTTTGTACCGAAGGTCATTGAAGTGATCAGGCATCCCAAAGATAAGTCCGAGTCGAGGTACAATCCGGACAGTGCAGTATCCAAGGAAGAAGAAGAGAAGTATCAGAAACTACTCATCGAAAACGACGATCTTCAAAAACTCATTGCTGCGGTAAGAATTTGATTGTCAATGCTCAAATAAAACTTATTTTTAATTATAAGTAAAAGTAGTGTTAGAAATAGAAATGTTTAAATAAAAGTATGTATTAAGTTTATGTTTTAACTACACGTTAAAACATTTTCTTTTAGCGTGCATTAGCGAGACTATCCTTCTATATGTTTTTTGTTGTATTCTTTTGCCTGTACAGGTTTGCTAATGGTTTGGCAGAATGTTTATTTTACAAATGTTGAAAATTTTTTTCGCTGAGATAAGACTATTTTTCTAGATCTAAAAATATAATCACGAAAAAAGTATAATCAGCGTGAAGAAACTTCCAACAGGTGCAAAATAAACGCGGCCAAAGCGAACAACTTTGCAACTGTGCAAAATTTATTAATATGATCGATTTATACATTTGGATTCAGTGAAGAATTAAGGGCAAGAGCCATATTAAAACATCTTACAATAATTGCAAAATTGCTCGCTTCATCCGACGTCCAATTCGCTAACATGATTGGTTCCTGTCTTAGTTATTCGTTGAATCCAAATGTAAACCAAATTAAAGCAACACCAGTTGCAAAGCTGTCTTTTCTGCTGAATGCAGCCATTGTGACGATATTATACGTTCCGAAAACCAGAATTATTTCTTTTATAAAAATGTTTCATTCTACTAAATTTATTTTTACAACAAACAAATATCTTATTAATATCTACTATCATTACATACTTTTTCATTATTCTCTTGCTTATTCAAGCCTATATATTTCAGAAAGAAGAAAAGATTCAAGCCATCAAGCAGAAGCTGGCTGAACGTGACGCCCTAAAAGGAAGCGGCACAAGTCGTTGCAGGCAAGGTCAGCCCAAACAGTCCTTCATCATTGCTGACTACCCGACCGGCGAGGGAACATCGGACAGTGCTATCGGTGGGGGTATTTCCATTTGTACAAAATCCTCCCGCGCTTCCGCTTCTGATGTTGAGTTTTCAGAGACATACTTATAATCTTCTCACACACGAGTAAAGTCAGAGGACACCGCTATGGACGTCCTTTATGCATTCGCGCGATACATTTGGGACCTAAAATTCTTTTCAATCGATCTCGGTGATTAACGCTTCGCTTTTAAATCAAATCATATTTCCGGTATTATTTGTCGTAAGTATCGATGGGTACGTACTTTCTTCACGATGCACCCTCAGGCAATGTCTCGTTGAAGTGACCGGAGTACACGATTATCCACGATAGCTACACCGGTAATGCGGTGATAACACAGACAATGAAATATTAAGTGACTGTATCTGCACATAATTTAAAAGAATAATAGAATGCCAGAAACTGGATCGTGATTTTAAGTTATTAAAAAACAATAGCGCATGCATTTTTCTCACGCAACTTGCACACGATAAATTATGTTGTGTTGCCTTCATTCATTACAGACTCAATAAATATAAAAAGTAATCTATTAATGCAATAATAAAATTAACGAATAGTGTTAATGTCATGTAAACGTGAATGTTTAGCTCATCAAATCGTTTAAAGAATTTTTTTTTAATTAACAATATAATTTATATAGCGCTTATCGCTTTAGTAAAAACACCAATTTCATAGTTTTAGTGTATATCGCTAAATATTTAAATATGCAAATAGTATCGAGATTAATAAGTATACGTGAAGTAGTAATTTTTATCGTATAGTGAGCTAGTGACTCTCTTCCTGCGAATTCAGATAAACAGGAAATACATGATCTAATGAAATTTGGCCTATGTTTCGTGAAAGTTTTGTGAAAATTATCACACATCATCATCATTTGATGATAATGTGTTTTTCTTTCTATAATTATCTACTATTATCGATTAATTATTTATTGGCAGAACATATGTGTATTTTTATATGTAGCCCGATTCCCATTAGCTGTTGTGTAGACACCCGAGATTGGATGTTTATCAGGTGTATTTTTCAGCACCTGTGAGAAAGTACTCAACCGGATTTCCTTAGCGTAATACAATCTTATCCTATGGACCAAGTTAACCCCCTTCCGCGGAATAACATTTTCAGGGATGGAGCTTTTGAGTGTTTTATATCTTGACTTTTAACTCTTTTTAACGAAGAACTATATACTCAAAGAAAAATATAACGAAGTATTTTAAGCCGTTAATGTTATCACCATTTTCAGTCAGATATATATATGTACGTTGATATTTTCCGTAAAAATATGAATTTCAAGAGAAAAATAAAAAATCATAACGGATGTAAATGAAACGTATTCGCTAAACGGTACAGTTAACAGCAATATTACGATTCCTTTATGGAATTTTAATAGGAACGAAGGAACTAGAAATTAAATTCTTATACCGGGGTACGTAATTTTCGTGTGAAAATATTTTCTAAACAAGAAAGAGAGAGAGAGAGAGAGAGAGAGAGAGAGAGAGAATATATTTTGAAACGCACAATATATATAAATATAATAAACATGTTGTATTTAAAAAAAAATTTAATTATTTAACCGGTATAAAAAAATAGAGGACGTTGCGGCTATAAATTGCAAATTGGATTTGACATGGCCCAGGATGATGTTTATACAGGAACATGCTTATCGTTTGTTACAGAGCACGTGCTTGTTACACAAAGCAATTTACAATGATTACGTTAGGCCTAAAATAATCTTTACGATCATATGATTCAGTTATTGCAGTTAAATCTCGTTAGAAAAGTGTCATGTTAATTGTGTACAGCATCAAAACGTTGTTGTAAACCTCATGAAGCGTACTCCCAAATTCGATGAGACAAAGAAACCAAATTACGATTTGGTCCAATCCGGATTAATGCAATTTAGTCGATAAACGCGAAATGTGCTAACGAGATTTAAATGCTTACGAATTTTCACGCCGTTCGTTTATAATTTGGGAGTCTTGATGAGGTGAAGTATTATCGTTGCCGTTTAGCACATAAGCCGGGGCGCACGATTATTGATTTTTGGTGAACGTTTTTGACAGAACACACACGGACGCATGCAGGATTGTTTTCGATACTTTACGGATGTGGAAGAATGTTACATTACATCGACTTCCAAATCATTTACGAACGGATTTGGTATCAGTAATTATTCATCTGCGAGCTCGCGAGATTTATGGTATTTGACCTTTTGTTTTTTTAGGCACGCAGCACATCGCCGAAATGTACGAACTGCACCGACTATGATGCCAAAGCAATACACACAAACGAGCGCTACGCTTGCGACAAAACTCTCTTCTAAAACTAGTATTAAATCTATAACGTGCACACACGGTCAATATGCGAATATAATATGCGAGTCTTGGAACACGCCAAACGTGAGAATGACTCTCTGTAATGTCTGTGAAACATGATTTCGTGACGACGGTCTTTCCGTTTCTCACGTGTTACCTAAAGCGTAAGTTAGTTTATAGAGTGTGGAATTGTTTTATATGTTTCGATACGATTTGACTGCGCCTTAGAAAGGGAAAACGAAAAGAGCGGAAAAAAAAGAGAGAGAAACGGTATTTGAGACAATGTATATCTTACGCGGATATTACGGCTGTCTATGTGTCGCGTGTTCTCTCTTTATAGGCACACAAACCGAAGATATGTGAAATCTATCGTCGTAAATCCCCGTGTATAGGAAATATTTAAAACGGAATGTAATTTCTCATTTTACGGTACTTATACCACGCGCGTTCACCTACGCAGTATTTTTTACTGTACTCGTTTTGATCAACTGCCGCGCAAACGGCGCTTGTAAGTCTAGCATTATACATTATATGATAGTCCTATCGAACTGTTGACGAAAGTATCACATATATGTACGTTAGATTATGGAGATATTTATTTTTAAGTTTTTGAATTATAAAATCCGTTAAAAATCGAAGGCTCTACCTATTATTATTGAACCCTTGGGATATATTGTTTACTCGAGCTGAAGCTCGCGTGGCTCACGCAAGACACGGCGTGATCGCGAGTGTTCGTATAATATCTCTACGTTATTTCTAGAGTTGAGATTTTAATAAAGAAAATTTAAACACAATCACCAGAGTTTACGTCAATGTTTCTTCTCTTCCGCGCGTATTTCATTACATTGGATATTATAAATGGATAGCGATAGAGAATGAAAACCGATGGAATTCAAAGAAGATACGCGTACATTCGATATGTTGTATATTGTCGGATATGATGCGTTATAACATTCGGTTATAAATATTGAATTAAGTAAGAGTGACTCTAAACACTAATAATTAACTCAATCGGCGAATGATCTGTCAAATATTACTCTCATTAATACAAATAGAATTTCTCATTGTTCGACACGTGGAAAGAGAAATTAAAAATTGAGGATGATGAATTAATTACAATTAGAAATTTTGTATGTAATTGAATCAATCACTGGCTAAATTAATCAGCAGCTTATTAAGTAATTTTTCGTTGATACAAACAGAGTTATCAATTTTTTGTTGTTTGACAAATCGAAAGAAAAATTACTAAATTAGGAATAATAAATTGTGCAATTATAATATCTCGCTGCAAGCAAATCCGCTGGTTGAAACTTGACATATCCAAATTCGGAATGCGTGAGACGTTTTATATTTCGATTTTGAACATGTATGTCGTTTGGATTATTTATTGATATATATTATTGAGTGCGAAATTATAACATTGACGTTATATGTTATTTTTAGTTTCTATCAATTGGATTAGAGAAAGTTATTTCTAAGAAAAAGTTAAATCGAAATCAAATTAATCTACATTGGCAAAAATAAATTTTAATTGATGACTGTCTAATCAATATTCGTACTTCGTACTATTTTATTACATTTTCTACATAAACAAAATTATTAATTTTTTATTTAATATAAAAAAAATTAGATTAGAGATAATAAATTAAATAGTTGAAAATTTTACTTTTAAGTAAACTTTTACTAACTGAATTAATTGCTGATCATGTATGCATTATCTATACTATGCACTATAATATATCTCTAATATTTCATTAACATAAATAAAATTTTCTAATTTCTTAACATAAGAAAGGAAAAATTAGATTAGAGATGATAAATAATACATTTGGAAATTTTATTTTCAGTTTGAATTAATATTTTACAGATTAAATTAATAGCCAATAATTAATAATTAATTGAGTTAATCGAAATTTAATTAAAGTCGCCTTATAAATATGATTTCTACATTCAACATGATGACGAACAATGCGTTCGACGTGCACGTGACAAGCTTTCTTTCAAAAGATAAAGCCCATTCTGTAATTGTACAAGCGTAGTTGTAAGAGTTGTAGTTGTAAAAGAATCAATCGCAGTCAAATATGAAGAAAATATTTATTTGTGGTTGGTCAATTCTTACAACTAAAACCGCTTCACAAATTTCGTCACACGTCGCCTCGCGCAGATTTTCTGCGCACCACTAAATCTCCCGCTCGTGCGCAGATCTGTTCTCTGTCGTTGCATTCCGTTGCACCTTCTGCACCTAAAATAGGACGGGCATACGTCGTACGTTGAAGGGAGAAAGAGAAAAGTGCAGGAAGTACAGTGGGAAGAATCAAGTTCTTATCGCACGTGCGAACGGCCATATTGAGATTCGCTCCTGTCGTCGCGGGCTCGTGATCGCACGCGTTGCGACGTAGGTACATTGTCACAATTAGCAGCGTGTTCGATCCGAGTGGCGATACAGGGAGGCGTCGTTATGTCGTTCGGTAGCGGCTTCGGAGCGTCCACATCGACGCCCGCACCTACGTTCGCGTTCGGCACCACTCCGGCGTCCACAGCGACGCCGGTTAAACCTGGTAAGCCACCTCTCATCACAAGATCGTTTGTTTCTCATCCGCATCTCCTCTTTCCTTTTCTCTTTCCTTCTGATTTCATCTTTCTATCGGACGTAGGGACGCGTTCTTCGCTTTCGTACGTAGACAATCTCGCGACAATTTGTGTGACAATTTTGAGGTTAAGAACAGTTACTCCAGCGAGATACTTTGTCGGGTTCTTCAATGAAGTTAAAGAATATTCGAGACGCTCGACGTAAAAATGTGCCCTTCTCAGTTTCTCGTCGAGCTAGTTCTGGTGGTCGCGTCGGAAGCCTTGTCCAGCAGAGGCTGGTTTACACCCCCGCAATCCGGACTACACTCGACGTCGCTCTTCGCGAGGAAAGCGTGCCTGCCCCTGGATTTTGCGATAATACACGCTGTGACGCAACACATGAATAATATAATTAGGAGAGTGGTCAGCAAAATGATTAGCAACGTTGAACGTCCGGGGTATTCGTCGGATTTGACGGTCGAAGCCAGGGTGATATGACTGTGATCCAGTATTGTGCGCGACTCGGTGCTGTAAGCGCCAATTTTCCTACCGGCAGTTGTATCTTCCAAATAATACATTTCATTTGGAATTTTACCAAGTGTCGTTATCATGATTTCCGCAGTTGCGTCCTGTGCAAAGATAATTGAATCAAAATCATTGTTAAGTCTGTTAGGAAATAAATTGTTACAATAATTGTTACCCCAATTGCTATATCTGTAGTACCAAGTTCGCTTACAATTTGAGTGGAAAGATCATGTACTGACTTAATATGATCGAGGACTGAATTAGACATAGCAACTCTCTGCAGTGAATTATGCCAATTGTGTATAAGTTGGTCTATTAAACGCTTTTAATGTACATTATTCTCTATTAAATTGCTATATTTTAATAATGTCAAAAAATACTTATAAGTTTGCCTAGTATTAAAATAGTCTATTTTTATGTTGCTATTACCTCATAGATCATTCTGTTGACTTAGGAGTGCCATTGTATTATTTTATGTATTTTATATTATATGACCATATATTACAAGTTTATATATGTATTTGTAATCAACTTTTGAATTTTTTAATATATGGAAATCCAAATAGTATAATGTCTGCAAACAGTTAAATTTTATATTCATGCAATATCTTCCAATATATATAATCACAATCAAAAATATAAACGTTGAATTAAAATTATTTTCGTAAAACAAGCAACGAAAATGTCATGATAGCAAATACCTTTTAATTGATATTTACCTAACTTCATGTTAAACAAAAAAAAGATGACTTAAGAAGTGTTTGATATCTACTACACTTAGGCTGGATTCCATCTTTTGATAAACTTTAGCTCACGCTCTTATTCTCTTACTTTCTCATACCCTTACTCTTTTATTCTTTTGTTTATTCATTAGATAAATTATCACATAGTTTATCCGAAGATGGAACGACTGGCCCACAGTACTGAAAATCTATAGTGCATGTATATTATGTATATTATAGATTTTCAGTGCTGATAATAAATATATATCGAAATATAGCATTTATTGATGTATTTAACAAGAATGTTTATTTTGTAGTTTTTGTTGAAAGTTATAACTAGTTACAAATTTTTAAGTGCCAGGATTTGGAACACCCTCGTTCGGATTTAGTACACCGACTACTTCAACGCCAAGCTTGTTTGGCTCGCCGTCGACGCAGACTACTGGATTTGGTACTGGCACTGGATTTGGTACCCCGACAGCCACTGGTTTTGGCAGCGCACCTAGCACGGGTTTTGGAGCTGCACCTACGTTCGGTACCCCGTCAAGCAGCGCCTTTGGTTCGGCACCAGCTTTCGGTAGTACCCCCGTTTCTTCTACAACCACTGGATTCGGTACAACTTCGACATTTGGCAGCACTCCTGCTCCCACAACTGGTTTCGGTGGTTTTGGGACAGGGACAACATCGACATTAAGTTTTGGAGGTTTCGGTGGATTTGGAACTGCGACCACTACTGCTGCCCCTAGCTTGTTTGGCGGATTCGGCACTCCAAACACCGCTTCAACAGGTTTCGGTACATCAGGTTTCGGTGCATTTGGGAGCAAACCAGTTACTACCAGTGGTACATTCGGTGGATTTGGGACAGGTAATACGAAATCTTTTTACATACAGATTAAGGCTTCTGATATTGCAATATTTTTTCTTTGCTTTTTATTAATATATTACATATATATCTAGGGACAGGATTCACAGGATTTGGTACTGGATTGACGCAGCCTCAGCAGCAACAGCAACAACAACAACAACAACCTACAAATACTGCATCAGAAGCTCTCTACAATGCCGTGTTCAATTGTCAATTGTACAATGACGAGCGAGATAATACCATTGCCAGGTGGAATCTTATTCAAGCATTATGGGGTACAGGAAAAGCTTATTACTCCGTAAATGCCCCACCTATAGACCTTACTCAGGAAAATTCGTTATGCAGATTTAAAGCCATTGGATACAGTCGCATACCTGATGCTGACAACAACGATGGTTTAGTAGTATTATGTTTTAATAAGAAAGAGAAGGATGTACAGGATGGAAAACAGCAATTAATAGCATTTTTTAATGGTTTGCTGGGAAATAAGCCCAATCTGACAGTAACCGTTGATAATATTAAATCAACGGGGGAGAACAAAAGTCAAGTGACAGTATATGTATCGGAAAAAGGAATCACTGGTTCTTACAGAAAAATTCCCGCCAATGAATTAGTCGCATATTTATCGCAAATCATGCAAAAACAGCAGTTGGTACAAAATGGAGTGGAAGATATATTTCCACTGGTAAAACTTGATCCATCACAGCTGAAAGAGTACCTAGATAATCCACCTTGCGCTATTGATGCCAGATTATGGAAGCAAGCGCAGTTGGACAATCCGAACCCAGAGCTGTATATTCCAGTTCCTATGGTTGGCTTTCAGCAAGTTAAACACAGACTGAAATGTCAAGAAGAGGAAACTGCTAGACATAGAGCGTTTTTGGACATGGCAGCTGAAAAAATACAAGGCTTGCAAAGGCAGCACACAGCTACACAGGCCAGACTTAAGGAACATAGACGTACATTGTTGGAACTTCAGCACAGGGTTCTACAGGTATAGCAGCGATTAATTTTTCTTGTTCTTTAATTGACTCTTGGCTCCGTATTGGCTAGTAACAGATCGTCAACTAACTTTTAAGTCTTACGTATACTTAATCAAACTTGTCTTTTAATCAGTGGCATGATGGAAGAAACCCGAGCACGTCTTTCACCATGATTAGAGGAATACGTAATCGGTATAGCAATGTTCCTTAGATGAGGAAACACAGTAGTGTCTCGCTAAGATAAGCGCCGTGTACTCATGATGTAAAGTCTTTATATCATGCATGTACTTTACGGGAGATCTTAATTACATTCCGCAATTGAGATTCTTATTCATAGATGGAGCATAACTTAAAGAAAAATCTGACATATGTGAGGCATGGATGGGATCGAATTTGGATCCACAGATTACTAGTCCGCGGACCGATTATCGAGCCACCCAACGCCTCGCAGTGATTAATTGATTTTAGTCTTGATATTTTTTTTCCGTTAACTGTTTAAAGGTGCTAGTACGGCAGGAAATTACGCGAAAAGTGGGATTATCCTTGCAACCGGAAGAAGAAGTTCTAACACGCAGATTTGAAGCAATGCATTCGCAAATCAGTGCTCCGACGCAATACAAAGGAAGAATTAGTGAAATGCTCTCTCAGCTCAGAATGAGGCGGCACATCGATATTCAGAACCAAGAGAGGTATACAATGGATCCTATAGCACAGGATGATATTAAAGCGGTAAGAAAATGTTCATTCGCTTTAATTTAAAATTCTTATCGAATAGTATGTGTAATATTTTCTTATTTCAGTATCTAAGTATGGAACAGCAGGGCATGGCGCAGCTTATTTCGACAATAAATGCTGATTTAGAAAGCTTGAAAGTCATTAAAGATGGAATGTCAGAGCTTTTGATGAGCCAAAGTATATCATGAGGATTGTAATATATAATAAAATTTTTTCATGTCTTCTATATAATTAAAAGATAATATGTTTATTAATGTTTATATAAATGATCGTGATTGTGTAAATTTATTTTTATTTTTTACAAAGCAGTGCCATATTTATTTCACAATTTCTACTTTTTTGCTTTGTAATCGAACATTGACGTGTCAATTAATGATATAAGGGGCGTCTACAATGGAATGTATAATAAGCCGTAAGAAATCAACCAATCACAGTTTGTTTTCTCATTTAATTGATTAGTTAATTTCTTACAGTTTACTACTTACTACAGACAGCCCTTAAGGGTTGAAGATGGTTATTATATATATACATTATATTTTCAATTTTATATTAAAATTTAAAAATGCAATTTAATAATTTTTGCTTATATTGTAAAGAAATATTTTTTAAGCACATATTATTTTTTTCGTTTATTCGAAGTTATACTTTGAGGTATATTTTAATATCTTAAAAAATATATTAAAAGTGTGCTATATAAAATAAAACAAAATGCATATTGCATAGATAAATAAAAGAATGATTTAATAAATGTATAAAATAACAAAAAAGGAAGTATTCCATAGCGTACATCATAAATATAAAATCTACAAATTGTGATATATTTCTGGTTGAATATTGTTGATCGAAAAACGTGACTCTTTACAAAATACATATTCACAATGATTTGATATAATTAGCGTGAATTAAATTGGAATATATCAAAATTATAATTATTACAAATGGGAATCAAATTTCCCTTATTTACAAAGTTTTATCATTTTCTATAGCGTCAGTTCCTTTATTGGCATTTTTCATCGATGATAGAGATTTATTGTGAACATCCTGGCCTATGGTCATCTTTAATAATTTTAGAATGGACTTTTTATTAGCATTTTCATTTTCTGTAAGCAAAATGCATTTTGTTAATGTTTTTACAATTATAAGATAAAACGTCGTGTACTTACCTTCAGTAATTACTTCAGTAATTTGTTGTTCAAGATGCAACTTTTCTTGCGCTATCTCATACATGCCTTCCTCTATTGTGCCTTCACTCAATAACCTTATGATAGAAACGGGTCTGCAAGAAAATACAGCATCTTGAATATGTTCATTTTAATGAATGATAAAAAAAGTTTTATCTCGATTTATATATATATAAATATGCTTAAATTTTGTGATTATGCATACTTCTTTTGTCCTACACGGTGGCATCGATCTTCTGCTTGTTTATCATTGTACGGATTAAAATCTATATCGTGTAATATAACTGTATCGGCAGCAGTTAAATTGATCCCTAAACCTCCGGCTCTTGTTGATAATAAAAATATGAATATACTTGGATCTTCTGTGTATTTATTTATAAGAGTCTGTCTCTCAGTCACAGGTGTACTGCCATCTAGTCTAATTTTAATATTAAATTCATTAGAATTAATCTGAGACAGCATACACAGCCACAGTAATAATTAATTATAATTAACCTTAAAAATGTCTGTCCTCTAATAGTTAGATATTCTTCAAGTATGTCTAATACCATAGTAAACTGGCTAAATATTAGCACCCTGTGACCATCCGTTTTCAATTGTGGTAGTATCTTGTCAAGTTCCTTTAATTTACCAGCTTCAGGAATAAGTTCTTGAGGTAAACCGAATCCGGCTATACTTTTATATATACGAGTTAATTGATTTATTTGATAATCAGATGTCCAAATCAGATCTTCAAAGACGTATTCCGGATTCTTCTGTTTGTAACCTGGTTCTTTCGCCAGTCTACTTGCTATAGCCTAATAATTGATAATTTATAATAAATCATGTACCAATTAAAAAAAATACCGATAGAAAGAAATTGCATACATACATTTAATTTATTCTCGTCGTAATAATCACGTATGAGAAGGGGATGATTGGCGAGCTTCCTCAACTGCATCATCATGCCAGTACCATTTACATCTGTAATTTCGCTGGCCTCTGCTGAAAATTGAGCGACTAACTTGTTATACATACTTTGCTGTTTTTCAATTAATGTACATCGTATTATTTCGTCTTTTTTATGAGGCAAATCACGTAAAACTTCAACTTTAAGTCGTCGAAGAACAAACGGCCGCATAATTTCCTTTGCATTTTTAACTTGTTCTCTTTCGAACATCGGCTGCTCTCCGTTCTTCTTATCACTCGGTGCTTTCTGCAAAATTTATTCAGAATAGATAAATTGTAAATAAGTGACATATATAAAATGATTAATACATTCTTAATAATAATATTTTAATGGCTTACCGGATTTTTAGAGAATAAGCTTTTTAAATCTGCTTGTTTTCCAGCAAACAACGAAGGCATTACAAATATTAACAAAGACATTAATTCCAATAAATTATTTTGTAGAGGTGTACCAGTCAATAGAATTCGACGCTTAGCCTTTAAAAAACAGATTTCGAGATTTTGTTATAAGAAAACTTCTTACATTTCCGTATATACGAGGTCCGTCCCAAAAAGTATCAGACTTGTGTATCTTTGTTTTTGAGCATCTCTATTGTGGAAGTAGGGATTCAATATTTAGGGAGGATTTTGGGAAGAATGCCTGTTTTCCACAATGCCAAGATATACGCAGAAGTCGAATACTTTTGGGACAGATCTTATATAATGTATATAAATATATGATTAATACATACATTAATTCTGACAAGATTTTCGTATCTAACACTGCTCATATTCTTAAGCATATGTGCCTCATCAAAGACTACATAGTTCAACGGCATAACGCGAAATAGTCTACGCTCCTCTGGAGTACTACATATTAAACTGTACGTAGTTAATAAAACATCGGCATCGTCAAGATCACCATTTCGCCAACCCATTCGCATCTCTTTCCGTTCCTCTTGAGAACCGTAATACTGTACTACTTTCAAGCTAGGTGACCATCTTTCTAGCTCATCCATCCAATTTTCTATACCATAAAAAGATTTTTGCATATTATAAAAACTCTGTGAAACAAATGTTTAAAAACACAATATATTTACCCATAGTTGAACTGGGAACAACAATTAAATGAGGTCCATCCTTTTCATCGAGAAGCTCAGCTTCTTTCAGATATGTCAAAAATGCTATCACTTGTACCGTTTTCCCTAAACCCATTTCGTCGGCTAGTATACCATTTACATTCTGTGCATGCAAAACAGCAAGCCAATTTAGACCAACTATTTGATACGGAGCTAATGTCAAATTTGGCGATAATGCTTTTGGCTGCTGTGTTATAGACGATGCGCCAGCAGCTACAGCTTTTTCCATGTTGATTGACAAACGAAAGCATTTTTTCATAAGATGTTCTACCGCATGACGTGTAGATAGTAATACCTTTTTATGCATATTAAAATAGAATTAATCGTTATATATATGCGTGCGTGTGTGTGTGTATTTTGTTATAAGAATTATGAAAATATCTTAAATTTAATGAAAATTAATCTTTGTTTTCGAATTCTAATAATTTTGTAGAAGATAAAAATATCGTTAATTACATAGGTTATTTTTTTTTCAAATTTACCTGAGCTGCATTCAATAATTCTGTATCTAAATATTTTGTATTTTGAAATTTATTCACTAAGTCTCTCCAATCTTCAAATGGCCTTGCATCTATAATGGCTTGGGCTTTTTTTGAAGAACATTGAGACATCAGAAGCAGTTCCGTAAGTACGGCATTCCGCATAAATTCTAAAACTGCCTTTTTATCACCTGTGAGCTCATTAGATATCTCTACATCCGAATCATCGTCACTGTAAAATAATTACATATGTTTATATGGCATATATTTAAATTTAATAGTGAATACAATTTGTTACAAAATAATATACCTATTAAATACTTTGTCTTTGTAATCTCCTTCATCTGAATCAATATCTATATCCTCGTCTTCATTTAATTTTCTTCTTTTCATTTTGCTAGTTTTTGCAGACGCTTTCAAACTCCGTTTCCTATGTTTTTTAAGTGTCTCCTCTGCCTCCTCAACGTTCCAATTGGTACTTTTAAGTACTTCCTGTATATGCTAAAAAATGATTTTTTCGTATCATTTTTTTTATTTAATATTTAATATATAGTCACAATATGTTCAGATAAACATTCAGGTAACAATAAGCTGACATTATTTTGATAATATTAAATAATATCAAATATTGTAAAGAAAGTCATGATCGGTCAAAGTTAGATGTTTCAAATAATACATTATATATTCTTTATTAAATCAATTTATTTCAGATATGATTGCACGCTGATTAACTTTCGGACTTTCAACACAGTTATTCTGAAACGTTAATAATCCCCCGTAAATTAGATTAGAAAGAAAGAAAGTAAGATCTTTCTTTCTAATCTACGAGTAATTTAGGGAGGATTATTAACGTTTCAGAATAACTGTGTTGAAAGTCCGAAAATTAATCAGCGTGCAATCATATCTGAAATAAATTGATTTAATAAAGAATATATAATGTAACAAATATTAATTAAAAATTTTCGAATGATTGAGAGCAATAATAGCACAGTAGTTGGTGCATTTGATTAACAATAGTATATTTCAATTTTTACATGATAAATCAATCGAACGTTTCAGCTCCATTCATCTTCAGCGATGAAGTACTTAATTACATGTGATGTTCTTGGTTAAAATCAATATAATGTATTAAATCAAAGAGTGCAGTAAAAAGAGTCTCTCAATTCCAAATTTAAGAGAGTAATTGTCAAAAAGTTATGCGGCTAAATGATCACTAAAGGAAAATAAAGAATTAGCGAAAAATAGTTGTGAAGAGGGAAGTAGGTACTCGTAAAGTGCAGTAGATAAGTCTTAAAAAGACTTACTTACTGCACTCCTTGACTGTACACTGGAAGACATTATAATAATGTGTCAAAAACGAAAATTAAGAAATATCATTCGGTACGGTTACAGACTTCAATATCGAATTAAGTTCGTTACACAAATAAGCATTGAAACATGATATTGATTCTATAATCATAGAATAAAATAAACATTTAAGAAACATGAATCTTCAATGTACATTATGTAGATAGTTAAACGTATGGTAGTTCATATAGATATTCAAAAATCATAGATTAAAAAATTATAATGACGTAATGTAATGTTGACAAGCCAACAATTCAAATTTTATCGATAAATTAATATTAAAAGTCAAACCATATTTTATTTTTTAAAAAACTTTTAGTGACGACGTAATGTGATTTCAAAACTTGTTAAGAATATTTAAATAAGCATAGTGTAAAAATTCAGTGTCATTTTTTTGTGTATTTAAACCATTCTCTTGATATTGAGCATTCGAAACTAATCTTTTCCCCAAATATCTTTTGTTATCTAATATTTTGGTTATCCAAATCAAATTCGTATTTAAATTGTAATTTGTGTTCCGAGATGACTGACAGATTTCCAGTTTTTTTGTTAAGTCATTTCGGTGTTCCTTAATCCTAGTATTCAACTTTCTACTGGTCTGTCCTACGTAGGATAATATAATGTATTATTTGAAATATCTAACTTTGACCGATCATAGCTTTCTTTATCGTATTTGATGACACATGGTCGTGCTTAAAAATATTAAATAATATTTAAACAAAAAATGACGACAAAATAAGAACTTATGATGTCAGCTCATTACCTGGACAGCTTTATCTCGAATATCAAAGATAATAAAGATTCTTAGAAAAATTTAACATACTAAAAAAAAATCACGTCACAATGTGTTACATGATGAAATTATCTAATTAAAACATGTAAATCATGTATTGGATTGTTCCAAATCAGATTTTAAAATTACATATTATTAGAAAAGTCACATAATATATATGTTCTTTTTTCTTCTATTTCTATCATTCAATTCTTTAAAATTCGATAACTATAAAATCACATGATAGATGAAATTATTTCTAATATCATGTGATTTTTCAAATTGTTTACATTTTAAAAAATGTACTGATTTGGAACAATTTTCATTGCATAACTTACATGTTTTAATTTTTAATTACATGATTTCATCATGCAACTGTGTGACATGACTTTTTTCAGTAGGGAATATTGAAGTGGTTAATTATTTTTTGGGTACTATAAACAATTGTTCAGTGTTTTTAATACTCAAAATAATTTCAAGGTATTAAATTAAGAGTTTTACAAAGATCTATATTTAGTAAAAAAAGATATAATGGGCTTTCTACAATAAGCCATTAGTCATAAATCAGAAGTCAGAGCTAAAAATTGATCTGCAATCACAGTCATCAATTTTTAGTTTCTGACTTTTGATTTATGACTAATAGCTTATATTGTAGAAATACATAAAAATTTAGGGTGTATAATTATAGATATTAGTTAAAATTTTAAGTCTAAAAAAAAGGTACTTAGAAAATTTGAATTTGAAGATACTTACTGTTGCATCATTCTGTGGATACAAAGTTGTCAGGTACTTTAACTTATTCTCTTTACCTTTGGCGTTACAGTCTGAACTTAGCTTAACTGGACTACCAACATCGCTATCACTATCTTCAATGCGGTTTACAGGTTTACGGCGCATTTGTATATCAGGAGATACCAAATTACTGTCTTCGTCCGCTAAAATTAGAGAAAAAAATAAGACACATAGGTCTTTCGCTAGATAAGATCAAAACAATTACAAATTACATATCACATGCAGTATTAAAAATTTATACATAAATAATTACAAAATTTGCAATCCATACCAGGATGCAAATACGCAAGAATTGTTCAAAAATCAAAATTTATATCATGATATATACTAAATTGCTAAATTAAAACATTCGCATAAATTAAAACTATTCACGAAAATACAGAAAAGCGAATACGACTGTCAAGGATATGCACGCCAATTATGCGCGTGCATCGATTGACAAGACAATAGTAAAAAGATATGCGAGTTCTTACACAAGTTCATGGCCTTCGTTTGTTTTTTTTGAAAGCGGAATTGTCGCAAGAGGCTGGAGCTACTCGTATCTGTTTTGGGCGAATTCGATTCGGACATCGCGTCAACCGTGCGAGGGACGCTGACAGGTATACATTTTTCCAGGATTAACTTTCGGAATCGTCTGCCAGGTGCATTCGGTGCGGTTCGTCGAACGCTGCCGAGCGCGATGGGATTATGTCCGTTACGTAGAGTGTAGAGAGTGTCAAATCAGCAGAAGTAGCTCAGACTGCAGAGCGCAGCGCCGACTGCGAGAATAAAATTATGCCTGATTTTCACGCAAGGTACTTTAAACCGAAATGTTCCAGATCCAAGGAAACATAACGGTATCGAAAATCTAATCGGAGGGGAAATAGACATGCGCTTACAATGACAAATAGAAATTCATATTTGTATGACAGAAAACGGGACTGAATTATAAGTTAAGTATCGTCGTTCGCGACGTTTGTATTTTAATTAAATTTATAATTCATACAGTATAATTAGCGCACATATAAAGAAAATTATTCAAATAAAAATTAACATCAATGAATAGAGGTAGAAAGCGTTAAAAAAATATAATATTAGACAGCAAATATAATTTCATTGATGCGAGATATATGTATAATAATAATAGCATGCGATATGATAAAAGTGTGTCTAGAATATTTAATTGGTGATCAATTTATAAAATAATATTTAATTATTTTAATAAATTAATCACCAATTAAATATTCCAGATAAATATAAATTTTAATTATTTTATTATTGATTATTATTATGTTATTTAATTGTTAAACACAAATAGTTAATTTTTTATTAGCACTCAAGGCTTAACATAATTAGATTATAGATAATAATTCTATGTTTAGTAATTCTTCCGTCTTCGCGCTTCCCGTCTAATCGCTGATTAATCAGTTTAATCAAAGTCGCTCTTAATGTTAATCGGAGTTTCAGGCTCTACTATAATAAGAAGATGAAAGAAATATTATGAAAAATAAATATTAAATATTAGAAATTAAAAAAATAGAAATAAAGATTTAACGTTATGCAGAATATATTTATACAATAAGATATAAGACACATTTATAATATGTATTATTAATCTCTTTTCCTTTTTAATTGGTTTTATTCTTTCTCTTATGCATATAGGGCCTTTTTTATATATTCAAGACCGTCTTAAGTTCTGTTGGCCTTGAAGTGTCACAAACCGATCAGAAAAGAGTCGCGTTAGCGACATAGACATTACTTGCGGTCTTAAAACAACCGACTATAAATACAGAAGGCTGAAGCCGCCTCCAAAGAAGCCGTTCCTATCATCAGCGACATTTTTCGCGGCGACTATCAGCAACGCCAATTGATTGGCCGATCGCGAGATGCGCGGGAAAATGAAAAGCGCGCGCTTCGCCACGCCGCTGGCCGCTCTCGAGTGCGCGTGATTCAAGACCGACGGCCACACACCTGCACCGTCGTCGTCTGCTCCACCGCCTCCACCGTTTATTTGTATCAATTGAATCTGTATTCTGTCATTTTGTCACAAGACGTCGAGAGCACCGTTATGTTCAACGGCGGATAAGTATATCGAATAGCACGGATACCGAGGGAAGTAAGGATGTTGTTGTACACGTTGATCGGCGGCTACATGCTGACCTCGATGATACTATTCAAGTACCCCACCCTACTACATAAAAAGAAGAAGGTGAAGTTTTTGTGTCAGCACATTAGTCATCGGGGCGGTAAGTCGTCCTTGCGTTCCTGCCTTTGTTTACTATCCACAAATTCGCGGGCGCGATGAATCTCATTAATTTATTCTTACGTATGAATCATTTTAGGTGCCGGTGAGAGCTACGAAAACACGATGTGCGCGTTCAAACGGTTAGTGCAAATATTGTTTACTCAAGACCCCCCCCCCCCTCCTTAATCCAAGACTGCGAAAATATTCATATGTCAACCTGTGCTAATTGCTTGTGACATTTAATCAGCATATATATTACATGGCAGCATGAAGTAAAAATGTTTACATGTGATTTTACTTTAAATACTTAACTAAAAGTATAATATAGTAAGGAAAATTTAATATTTTTTGTTTTATATCAATTTTTATGTCTTTACTTTTACATTGTTATTTTGAATTTTTATAACACTTATTTTTTATATGTAAAAATTTATATAGTATATATGTATATATTTGTAACATAAAATGATAAAAGAAATTTATTTCAATATAAGTTATTAATTTCTATATAATGTAATTAATTATTTATTTATATACAAGTAAGAAAAGAAAATCAAAATAATATTTTTATCAATTTATATAACTCGGAAAAAATAGGATACAAATGTATCTAATAATGTACAAAGTGTCTCATTTTAATCGATCACCTCAAATATCTTTTGAATAATGTATTTTAGGGAAAAATGTTTCAGATAAAAGTTTTGGGACTTCGAGGGAGACATAAGATGGTATCATTAACCTTGTGTGATATCAAGGTGAGGGTAAGATCACTTTGAATTTTTTAAATGAAACCCTCCATTTTTTATTACATATTCTTATAGCTTACCTCGAGAGCTTTCCACTATAATTAAAACACTATAATTAAGTTTTCATTAAATACTTTTCGAGTTATAAGGCTTGCAAGTTACAGCACCTGGTATTAGCATTATCCAAGGTGTTTGACCGACTGGCTAAAACCTCTTGAATATTGTTCAGAATTATGACCTGGATAACATTAGTCAAGATCAAGACCACTGGAGATTGTTCCTCTTATTTTCATTTTTGCACTAAAAATTCATTTCTATGTAAAAATGAAAATAAGAGGTACAACCTTCAATGGCCTTGACTAATATTATCCAAGTTGTGATCCTCAACAATATTCAAGAAGTTTTAGTTATTGGTCAGACACTGGGTAATACTACCTTGGGTAATGCCGACAATAATAATAGTATTTTGGAAAACATTATTATTAAGTTACAAGTAAGCTACAAGAATATGTAATGAAAAATTGGGGATTCCATTTAAAAAATTCAAAGTGACGAAGTTCCAAAACTTTTGTCTAAAACATTTTTCCTTAAAATGCACTGTTCAAGAGGTATTTGAGGTGATCGATTAAAATAAGACACCCTGTATATATATATATTTTTTTTTTTCATTGGATTAAAATATTCTCTTGACTATCTTAGTATTTATTAAATCATGTCTGCTGATTAATACTTTTGATTATAAATAAAGTTGGCTAAAATTATGCCAATATCATATTTTATTAATTGTATATTTAAGTGAAATCAATATCTTTGCTTGCAATTACAGAGCAGTAGCTATTGGAACACAAATGTTGGAATTAGATTGTCACCTTACAAGAGATGGCGAAGTAATAGTCTCTCATGATCAGAATCTTTTACGCAGTACTGGTATAGATAAGAATATTGCTGAATTGGATTACAAGGATTTACCGCTCTTAAAGCAATGTTTACCAATTGATTTTGATCCAGGTATTGTTATTTATTATTTTAAGAAACGAACTTACGAACAGAATTATTTAAGAACTATAGTTGAACAGATGTGGAATATGTCGGTTCGGCAAAGGAAGAGGATCGACGATTTGCATTGTTACGAGAAGTATTTGAGGCATTCCCCAATATCCCCATTAACATTGATATTAAGATCAATAATGATCGGCTTATATCGAAAGTTTCCGATCTTATAAAAGAATTCAATAGAGAAGAATATACAGTTTGGGGAAACTTCAGTGATGAAGTTACACAGAAATGTTATAAAATGGTATGTTAATACCTATTAAGCTTCTGTAAAGATCAAATTAATACATTTTGAAAGAATTAAAATAATACTTCGTAAAAAATGTAATAGTAGTAATACTAGTAATAGTAGTAATAGTAGTAATTTTGAAATTGAATTGCTAAAATTTTTGTGCTATTATAAATGCTGATATTTAATATTTAAATGGCCTTATATAGGATACTAAGTACTCTAAAAGATTTTAAAGAGTGATTTCTCACACAAATTCAAAAGAAAACTTCATATGGCCATATTTTCCAAAATTTTGGGGAAAAACGAAACTTTTCTTCAATTTTGACACCCTGAATCTTTAAAATTAAGCCGATTCGGACATAAGATTATATGAAATTTTATGAAGCTTTTGTCTTGAATACTGAGTACTTAGTATCTACTTCATACAAAGAATGCCGTACAATTCTTATGAAAAATTCAGCGAAGTTGGAGGATTGTAACTTTGCTATTTTATAATTTGTGTGATGCTGATTAAAAGTTAATATTACTACAATCTTTGCAAATAAATTGTTTTATTTTTAAAGATAGATAAAATTTCTAAATCGTACGTATTTAATTAATTCTTGCATAGATCAAATGTACCATAAATGTGAGAATAGAAAAAAGTAACATTTTTTCACATGGGAACACGTTTTGAATAATTTAACTCGATTTCATTCTTTCACTTCCAGTAAAGTGGAAGAAGAGATATTGACAAAATAACAAACATGTCGTATTTATAAATCGATTTTTTGCATATTTGCAAATAAGATAAATAAAATATATTTTAAAACGTGTATCTTATTTGCAAAAACTGATTTATAAATAAAGATATGTTCGTCATTTTAATCGGAAATTTTTTCAATATTTCTCTCCTCGCTTTACTGGTGGTGAAAAAATGGAATTGAAAGCTCGAATTATTAAAATATACTTTCATTTAAAAAAAAAGTTATTTTTTTCTATTCTTATATTTTTAGGATGTTTTACTATTAGAAGTAATAACCAAATATATAGGATTTGTGAATTTTGTGTGTCTGAAGAAGTCGAACGATTTATTTGCAGAGGTCATAGCAATATTAATTTTTTTTTTATGAAAGAAACTTTTCAAAAAGCACTCCTGATTATACCGCGCCTCCTCTTACCCAACAGAGCAGATGGTCTCCTCGTTTCCTGAGAGAGCAGTTGGTCCAATCCCGCGAGATTAACACAGTTTTCTTGAATTTTTATTCACTAAAACTCCCGTCACAGTCGTTCTCCAGCACAAAGGGAGAAGGGCATCGGAGACTTACAAGTATTATGCAATGTTTCCCTAATCCAGAGAGACCTCCTTTTAATCTTATCCTCTCCGGATCGTTCCAGAAATGCGATAGAGTGCGAGTATTATACCTCACCACCCCTATACGCAAGGACTAGACAGACAGACGATGACGTGCCTGCCTACCTACATCCGGTGGCTTTTATACTTTGCCCGAATAGCTCGATGGTAACTACGACTATTCGTGGAGGATGTTAACTTTTGATCAATACTACATAAACTATAAAATAGAGCCAATTTCGCTGTAAGCCATTTTTCAAAAAAATATGTGGCTTCCTTTATGCATTGTTAATTTTTTTACTATTTTTAATAATCTTGATTTTTGTTGTAGAATCCAAATGTAAATTTACTGTTTTCAATGCAACGTGTAGCAATGTTGATACTTCTCATGTATACTGGTTTGTTACCATTTGTACCATTAAAGGAAACACACCTTGAAATTTTCTTGCCTTCAATTTATTTGCGGTAATATAATTAAACCTTTTATGTCTTTGTAATTATAATGGAATTACGGAAAAAATATTTCTTGTAAAAAAATTCTTTTGATTCTTTTCTCATTTCATTTCTTCAGAAGAAAAGGAGGTCCGAGTCCAACATTTTTACCACTGGAAAAGTTGGTAGTACGTACGATTAATGTATTATTAGTGAGGCCGTGTTTATTTAATCATTTAAGAGCACGAGGTATACATGTAAGTATATACAATTACAATTGATCATCTGATTGATTTTTAATTGATATATTTATATTTTCTTATAGGTCTATTTTTGGGTCTTGAATAAAGATGAAGAATTCGAAAGAGCATTTAATTTGGGAGCAACTGGTGTAATGACAGATTATCCAACAAAATTAAAATTATTTTTAAAGAAACGTACAATAGAATGAACCGGATAGATTTCTAAATAGTCACAGATAACATAAACTACTGAAAAATTTACGGAGTTATTTATGTCTGGGAAGAGATATCTGTCACGATAAGCCAGAAGATATATAAGAATAAATAAAGTAGTATATTTTTTATAAGCAAAGCAAAACTATTTGCTTATGTTCTGTGTATAAATGCCAATTTTGCCACAATTATGACAGTTCGTACAAATTAATTCATTAGCGAAATTGCGTATACAACATGCATTATATACGCTACACAGAATAGTTTATTGTATTATTATTACATTAATGCGGGTATCCATTCATGGAATAAGATTGCTCTGGCCTCATAAATCTTTCAATTATTCATCTTCATTTTTTGCTTCATCGAAAAATATAGGCTGTCCCGAAATTCGGAAATCAAAATACTAGTAGAAATGCAAGAAAATTTTCGAAAAGGATAAGTAAAAAAGTATTTATCATTTTTTGTTCTAATAGGTCTTGAGATACAAAGGTTTAAAACTGGCCTCTTTTATTTACAAAGACATAAAAGTTTCAATTATATTACCACAAACAAATTGAAGGCAAGAAAAGGTGTATATCCTTTAGTGATACAAATGATAACAAGTATACATGAGAAGAATCAACATTGCTACATGTTGCATTGAAAACAGTAAATTTACATTTATATTTTACAACAAAAATCAAGATTGTTAAAAATAATAAAAAAATTACAGGTTTTAAATGACTGTGTGTGCTTATTTGTATTGATCAGTTTTAAACCTTTATATCTCAAAAACTACTATTCGGAATGAAAACTGGCAAATGTTTTTTAATTTTTTTTTTTCCCCGAAAATTGTCTTGCTGTAATATTTTGAAACACCATTTATATTTAACGAGACTTTTTTTCTTTTAATTTAATTATCAGTACTGACGATTATTCGTGTAACTAGACTGATAAATAAATCTGCGCAGATAACAATTTATTCTAATATAGCATTTTTTATGTAATATGTAATTGTAATGCGTACTTCTAATTTGCTGTTAGAATTTATTCGCGGTCTCAGATTTTATATATTATTTTTGTTTACGGGATAAGCGTATTTTACCTTTATATAATATTTATAAAAAAAAAACAAATATTCCTCAACAGTATTCGTTTTTCTTATTGCGATTTTTTATTTATAATATTCTTCTACACATAGATTTATTATAAGGAAATTCGTACATTGTAAAAAAGCCTGCATGCATATCCCAGTTTTTAGGACAAAACATCTATTGATTACTATATCTCTCTGGGGCCAGCGTTAACTTAGTCCAGCATTCAAATGCTTCGAATGATACATATACATACTCTGATCTATATATGATGCATTTATTAAATAATTTTAATCTTCATAGATTTGTGAAGACATTTTATGTGAAAAGAGAAAACTCGATCTATGCAGATCATGATATGTCCTTAGTATATATTGGTGTGATACAAGGAATTTCCTTTTTGTGAAAAATGAATGTGATAAAAGTCTGTGTCAGTCTCATAATATTGAGAAAGTGTGAAATCGATAAAACTCTATCAGGATTAATCCTATTGAATAAAGAAATAAATTTGTGTGCAAATATTGTATTTAGCGTATGATATTTATACAATATTACGAGATAGTTAAGGCATGATAATCAGTATTAATATCTTATAACAACTTAATATATGTGGGACATACTTCACAGGAGTTATCATTCTTCAACGTTACATCCATCCTTGAAGCATATCCTACATATGAAATTACATCATGTAATTGCGTACAGAGCAATTAATTTGCAATTAATATAACTCAATTGTCTATGAATATCTATATGTTAAATATATGTACTTTTCTAATCTTTTGAACGTAGAAACAATATATTAAACAACTAAACAAATATTATGTTAAAAAGATATATTTAACTGCAGCTCACACATTTATAAAAAATGTAACGATATAAAATCTTTTCTAACTTATTATATGTATATTATATATAATTTATATTTATTCTGTTTTATATATAAAAAAATCTATGTGCATATGTGCCATTGTATATGTATACAATATACATATTCAGATAAAAGTATAAACAATATATAAGATTATCAAAGAGACGTGGAAAATATCAATATTTATGGTTATAAAAAATAAGAAAGATTATACATTATATGCTGTCTTATGGGACGGTCATAGAATTCATGTGATGTACGTTGTCTTTATTTGATGTTTATATGTATAATCTCAATTTATGAAAGCTTTTTGATGATACATAATTATAATCTTAATTTACCAAAGAATTTTTAATAATTATAACTTTAGTATTTTGATGTATTATGATAGCATAAATGTCCTTTTATTTATAGTATTAAGAAATATAAATTATTTATTATACAAGTTTTCGTGTCCCATTCAAAATTATTAAATTTGCAAAATTTATGCACATATGTGTGTGTGTGTGTGTGTGTGTGTGTGTGTGTGTGTGTGTGTGTGTGTGTTTTAGAAAGAAAAATTTTGTTCTGTTTGAGTAGATTGTCTACTTGACTGTAAGTGTACTTCAGGAGCGAAGGATTAAATAAATAACATACTAAATTTTATTAAGATTATTTGTTTTTATATTAAATAAGTCTTATAATGTATAATTAATATTGAACATGTTTTATAATGAATATTAAGTATAGAAAAAAATAAATGCAACTATGTACAAATTCATGTACCTTTGTATTTGAAATTAACTTTTGTGTATTTGTAAAACTCGAAGTTTATAATATAAGTTTTCATTCTATGATAAATTTTTGTTCCCCCCCCCTTTACCCATATAAAAATAAATTAATCTCATACGATAGGAAATTTAATTGTATCTATGCATTTCTAATTTTTATTTATTTAATTTGTTGAGATTCCAGATTTGTTTCTCCAAGATTTGTTTCTTTATGACGAAAAAAAAACAGTTACAAATAAATTAAATTTACATCAGATCTAGAAGATGTGTGAGAATAATACTTTCAATATTATTTTCTCACATATTACATCACATATTTGAGAATAATATCTTCAATATTTGTATTTTATATTACTATTTTATATTAATCTATCTTATATATAAAATATTATTTGATATATAGTATATAAAATGTATTATATCAATTATTTATAAATGGAAGTATATAATTATATAAATAAATAAATAATATACATATGTATATATATCTAATTTTTGTATATAAATAAAATATTTATATATATGTTACGCACGAGCACGTAATGTTCGCGTTTACGCGGCGTTCCAAACGAATCGCGCACTCGTGCACGAAAATACACTCTTGGAATGTTTAGAACACAGAAACATTAATTAGTGATTGGGCAATATGATTGTAACGCAAAGTAATGTTACGAAAAGAATTCACGTTCAATTCGAAGTTTAGATATCATAAACAAAACAAAACAAAACAGATCGCGCTTCTCTTCTCGATGTTCTTTTGCGCTCGCGAACTCGATAAAGTTCCGAGGCACGAGGACAATGTCTCGAGTGACGCAAACGCAGTACAAACGCAACAATACTATAATATACATACTATATGTATATAATACATATATTTATACAATGTATATATATATATATTTATGTTCATACATATAATTATTTTTGTTAATATTTATATTATATAAAATAATGTCTAACTTATTGTTCTAAAATCATAGAGAGACATAGTTGCTTAGAGATATTTGTTAATATTATGCAAGAAACGTTTAGTGCATATTATTGTTTATATATAATTTCAATGCACCCTCAGATTCATTAATTTATCTGTAAAAGTGAAAGTAATACACATATTTTGCATAGAAATGAGTCTATCTGCTGTTCACTTTCAGCATTCACATGCATCATATTTGTATAGAATTTATTACACTTCAGTATATACAGCCAAGAGGGGGGGGGGGTGGTTCTTGATTTACATGAATATTTAACTCTGCATCGTATTTGTATATTATTGACATAAAAATCCTTGAAAAGTATAGTTTCCAATTATTTTCAAAAATACAATATATGTTTTACCTTGTGTTATGATACTGTGAAAACTTGCGAAAATATGTAAAATAGCCTTGTAAATCACTCCCAGAAAGGAGTTATTAATTGGAAAAGCGATCTGCCATAGAAAATGCTTACATTTATAACAGCAAGTAGACTTATTTTTATATAAAATACACATCTCATTTATTCTTTATAGATATCAACAAATTTAGGAGTATATTATGAACAGTATATTGCATGTAAAATTAAACGCTTCTTATCATTGAATCAATTGATAGATAAAAATTGTATGCATATAATATCATAACTTGCTTATACTTGATGCGGGACATTACCATGTCTCTTGAGATTTATCAGTTAATTAGGCAAGCATTTGTTAGATTTAGGCAAGAGTTTTTGTGACACATACTTCAATACAATCTGTTTTTTTTTTAATCGATTCAATTTAATCAGATCGATTTTTCATTACTAAGAATTATACTTCATAGCTATCATGGATTTCTATGTATACTTATTTTCATTTAAAATATCAAATTCGCAGATCTATGTTTAGAAATGCAGAGATATCGGTATTTATGTGGGTTCTTGCGATGTGTTTGTTTGAAGCTGCTCCTTATGCTTGCATTTGTGATATACAAAACTATCTGATTTTCTACTATTTGTTGTCATAATCGTTCGATACGTAAAAACCTTGCCTTTGCAGTAGCAGCAGTGTCTATCAGAGGGATGCGAATCGTCAAAGTGCTTCCTTATAGCAGCCCAGTTTCCCGAGATGACTTGGTTGCAATCGTCACAATAAACACGGGCTTGTCGAAATCTGTCATGAACCGAGTCCGTGACGACGTGACCTTCAACTTCCTCCAAATCTTGCACATTGACTGACATCTTGCATCTACAATTTAAATCACAGTTAATAGAACGTTCAGTATAAGAGAATTCTATTTGCAATATTTAAAATTTACTACACTCAATGAAAAATTTAGAGCCATTAACTTTGTCAAAAGAGTATTTCCAACAACAAAAAAGCATTTTAAATTTAACTCTTAGTACATAATGAGTTTTTAGTCCTTTTACTATACATAATTAATGGGATTAATCATGACTTTTACAAATATAAAAATTGTTAAGTGATTCTTACATCTACTTTAACATGTACAAAAATATACATGTGTAAAGTTATGTATTTAAAAAAAGAAAAGAATAGAATCCATTATTCATCCAAATGCTCCCAACATTTCAAAGAAAAGAAATGCACGAATGACAAAAGAAATCATGTGTACCAAGGATTAAATTAATGACACAGACTTTTAATTTTAAGCTCTTTCAATACGATTAAATAATGTTAATTACCAGTTTTTCTCAATGAATATGCAAACGTCTCAAACTCTTTTTTTTCCTCTGTCCACTTTCACTCGAAGCGAATTATTACTCGAAAATGAATTATTACGTTCAGGTTAGGAACCGTATGTAGGATTGTATTCAAATAACAGCAAATAATGTATTCTATGTGATGTTTTTCACTCCAATATCTGAAACCGTCGATATCTATTCTAATCACATTGCGTAATTATTTTATATATATATATATATATATAAGTACTTGTTGATCCAGCAATTGTTCCTACCAGCTCCTAGCTCCTACGACGTCAACGTATGAACGTCAGAGCATGATGAAGAAAAGGTATTTAACAATAAGTAATACATTAATACACCATGCGTCAAAGCAGAGAGAAATCTCTGTCAACGTCAACAGACGTCAGGCGCTTTCCCTCATTGTCAGATCAGGTTAGATCTTAAGCTGACTTGGGGTTCTTGGGAGTTCATAGAGTTGATGAAATGCTTTCCATTTAATACAAGTTGACACAAACATCATTCTTTCTTTCTTATTCAGAGAATAACAAAGATAAAACGATACTTGTATCAAATGGAAAACATCCAGTAAGGTAAATATAGTCAATGAATCATTGCATAAAATAACAAATATTTTAAGTATTAAGCTTTTAATTAATGATATGTATGATTCTAAATAAATTTGTTTTATTAAATTTTTATAAATAAATTTATTTAGAGTTGTAGATATCATTAAGAGCTTAATATTTGAAAAATGTTATTATTTTGTCTAATTGATTGAATCATATCCACTACAACTGTCCACCAGTGTCCACTAAACTGGTATATTTATCTTACTATTTCCTTATCAAATTACAAGCTGATATTATTTGTCATCATTTTGACATTAAAATGACATTAAAAATATCATTTTGACAAAATGATAAATAACATCAACTCTCTATTTAGATAAATTATATAATATTGAAAATTACTTATTTTTGAGTGTAAAATGCACAACAGTATTCTTAATAATTAAAAATTAATAATTCAACTTTCAGTATTAAAAATGTATTTTTTAACAAAATGCAAAAATACAAATTTTTCTATGTTATATTTGAAAATAGGAAAAAGTTTGAAGGCAATTTAGATCTGAATCAAATATTTTAATATAAGTAAACATACTTTTAATAATTAAGATAAAAAATAAAAAAATTTTCACTTATATATATAAAATTTCATTATTAAATATTGATCTTATTGAACTATATTTTATATGTAACATTCATTTTTACACGAAAAGTATAAATTTTCAACAAGATAATCAATAGACTCTAAAAAAAATTTTTTTAATAATTAATAAATAAAATGCCAATTTGAGCCAACGCTGGTTATTCGTGTGTATTTTATACCATTTATTCAAAGTGAATATTAAAACGTTTCGACCTACAAGGTCCTTTTCAATACAAAGAAATTTACTTAAACTATTAATTACAAAATTACATAATGATAGCGCATAAGAGTATAAACTATTAACGTATAAAATACGAAAAAACTGTGGTAGTGATATCCGAGTTAATCTTGATCATCAAATTACTAAGTTTACTAAAAAAGAAAGAGATTTTTTTGTTTTGAATCGATCGACCAAAAAGAGTTAAAAAATATTTCAAATTGCTAACATGAAGTTATCCACAAAAAATATAATAAAATAAACTTACATGACTGTCGAGATTGAATTGTCTCTATAAGATTTGTTGTACATGTTCCATTAGATTGTTCCATGTATTGTGTAATACAATTATGAATAAATTAAAAAATTAATATAAATAATAGTTAAAATCAAACTTTAGTTCACTTATATGAAACAAAATTAAGAATTATTAGGCACGACATAACTATTTGGTAGACGAATGTAAAATGCAAACTGAGAGAAAGAGTGGACAACAGAACATGTATTTACAAAGGTAATAAGTAAAAATAATAAATAACCAAGGATAAACGATATAAATTGAAAGCATTACGTCTCTGAAAATAAAATTATATATAATGGATTGAGAGAAACGGTATCATTTGGTAGATTCAGCTCTAACTTAAGTAAATTTTTTTTGTACTGAAGAGGATCTTGATCGTAGGTCGAAACGTATACGTTTTAATATTCACTTTGAATAAATGGTATAAGATACAGACAAATAACCAGTATTGGCTCAAATTAGCATTTTATTTATTATTTTTTATAAATTTTCAGTCCAGTCACTTTTTTTGGGAGATTATATATCTTGAAAATTACAAAAGTGAACGCAATCACTAGAATATTTATAATTTCATTCATCAGGTCAACTAGTGTATTAGTTCACCTTTGTAATTTTCATTTCATTTCAAAATGTACAATCCCTCTGATACATTATTAAATTCCTTTAAAGGTTATATAATTCACAAAAATATGAATGCAATTTAATTTCTCTTCCAAGAACATCCAATTGATTTTTGTGAAAAATTCAGGTAAAGTATAAACAAATACAAATAACTACGTGTATTTTATTAAAATAGAGAAGCAAGGGGATTATACAGAAGTCTTTAAATAAGAGCATCAGTGTCATTTATATGGGCTTAATTTTGAAGTGCAGTCCTATCAGGGAGAACACCAAGCATTTGAGATCCTGCACGAGGTAGTAGAAACACCGCAAACCCTCCGGGTCTCGCGACTGGTTCACGTCCAGGAGGGAGCCAGTCTTGGAGGTGGTGAACGATATATGCTCGTCGCCGATGACGATCTCCAGTTCCTGGCGTCCGACGCGGTCAGGCTGCGGCCAGAGCGAGTCGTCTTCCTGCATGATCTCCGAATCTTGGATAATGCGCTTGAGTTCTTCCATTACGCATTGGTGCACATATGCCTCCTTACGAATCATCGTGTCGTTCTTGTAGTTGGAGTTGTTGGCGTAGCGCAACTTGCCGTCCGGCCGGAACTCGAATTCCAGGAATTCATGCCCAAATTTGCCTTTGTGACCGACGTAATACCGTATGTAAAAGTCCGTCGACATTCTTACTATTGATTATCGTTCAGCAATTACGATCAGTAGCAGTGAAACGTTAAATGTTCAAGTTTCTGATGGCCTCTCGCAATTGACGTTCGCCATTAGCAAACATTAAGCCGCTTTTTCATGTGGCGAACTTAATGAACTACTCGATATTATTAGGGTCAATTTCAATGTATCGATTGACACGTGATTGGTTATCGTGAAACTGGCATAATGACGTATTTATATAAAATATTTATATAAAAATTATAAAATTATATTTATATATAAAATTGAGATAAAATTTTGTAAGTCTGAGAGTTCGGAATTTAAGGATGCATATATACTCGTATTTTTTAACAGAATAAAAAGATTATGAAAAAATTACAATTTTTTCAATATTGTATTTTTGTGTCTGAAAATGATACAGAAAGTGATTTAGAATCTGGATCAAAAAATATTTCAATAAGAAGTAAACATATGTTTTAAAGAAATAATTGAAGATAAAATGAGAAAACTTTTATTTAAATTATAAAATTGTATTATAATAATACAAACTAAATATAAATATTAAACCTTATTAAACGTTTCATATTTAACATTTATTTTATCAAAATAAATTTCCAATTTCTGCAGTTACTTTTTTGCAAAAACATCTGATACACAATAGTGTATCAGAACAGTAGTGTAGTCGAACCCTGTCGGGGCCTGGCGATGCCAAGATACTTTTTTCGGAAGCCAAGTCTGGTGGTGCGACGTCACACACGCACACACACATAAGGTTTTTTTCTATAATTATTTAAAACTAATTTTTTATGTTTGTAAATTGACAGTAAGAAGAAAGAGAAGTATTTACTGAAATCTGAATTGCGACATGATAATATGGTGTAGTTAATAAAAAAATCCAATCATACAAGGTGTCTCAGAAATAATATACGTGCTACTTTGAGGGCATAGAAACGGTTAAGAAGAACAAAAAAGTCTTATAACATTTTGAGATTTCGCTGTAATTTTCAAATAAAAAAATAAAACGTCGAAACCAATGCGCGGTGACACCACGCGGCGCGAATTCTATATGAAAAGATTACATTTCTCTTTTTTTTTATTTGTTTGTTTTACATGTTGCATATTGATGTTTTAAAAATCTAATAAACCTTTGTCCAAAGCACCGCCAGGGGCACTTTTATTTTTAGGACTACACCACTGCTGATACGTCAATCTTTAATCACCAGTTGATTCAAGACTATTATTTATTTCTGCTACTCTAGATTAATAACAAACTTGCTTACACAAAGTTAATTTCCAGCTTAAATTTAATGTTCCTAATCAGGGGCGAATCCAGAAGTTTATCAAGGGGAGGCCATTAACGCACCGCCAACGAAATTTTTTCAAATATAAAATATTTAAATTACTATTATATTGAAAAGTACTATAATCCGTGTGTCAAAATAGTCGATAAAAGTAACCTAGACAACACATTGAAATATAAGACGTCTTTAAAACGTCTTTTAGATGCCAAAGACGTCTTATGTCTCTCTTTTGGATACTTCGTGTTATCTGAGAAGCGAGAAGAACCATAGAAGACGACCATCTCAATCTCTTTTTATTCAATGGTGTAATGGGAGAGAGAACGAAAGAGAGATTGGCTGTTTTTTTATGGTCTCTTTCTCTTATTATAAGGTACTTTCCATTTGATGACACAAGTTGATACAAGTCGACACAAGCGTCATTCTATCTTTGATGACATTCAGAAAGTGACAAAGATAAACATTTGTGTCGACTTGTGTCATCAAATGGAAAGCAGTCATTGTCGACTATATTTAAATACTATTTAGGCTAGTATTTATAATTAGATCTTATATTCAAGACCGTCTTAAGTACGGTCTTGAAAAATCACGGACCAATCAG
>NW_017304450.1:2517700-2544249 GCF_001594115.1 Trachymyrmex septentrionalis | reverse complement strand
ATTTATAATTAGATCTTATATTCAAGACCGTCTTAAGTACGGTCTTGAGAAATCACGGACCAATCAGAAGGCTGCATTAGCGTCTTAAGACATTACTTAAGACGGTCTTGAAATAAGACTGGACTGAATATCGGCTTTAGATACGGATTGCGCAGTCCATTTTCTACGGGCGAATCCAATGCGAATAGGCATGCTTGCCGAGCGAATGAGCATAATTGATTCTTACCTGTAGATCCAACCAATCATATTTAATTGCTTGACGAGTAGACCTAGGCGCTTTGTCAACTTGAACTCGCCTTATGGCCGGAATCAGACTTTGCATTGAAGATTGAGATTAAAGATTAAAGATTGAAATTTCACCAACGATAACAAAGAAATTTCGACTCCTTTTGTTCTGATTGATCAAACTTCAATCTTCTAATCTTCCATCTTATTCTTCAATGCGTAGTCTGATTCAGGCCTTAGTCTTCGGTGCCACGTGACTTATATCTCGTCGGTGATCTATAATGGTGACACCAATACCAAACTCTGTTCACCCAGCGCGAACGGGCGGAAAATAAAAGCTGTAGCACACAGACTTCATTTATTTACTTTTTGGAATATAAAAAAGAATCTATATTTTCTTTATATTTAGAAAATTCATAAAATAAAAAATATTTTTAGAATATTAAAATTGTAATTAAGTATTTTAGAAATATTAAAAGTATATTTAATCTTTTGCTATATTTTTAAAAAAGAAAACTGAGGGGGAGGGGAGAGGCTATGACTCTCATGCTTCCCTCCCCTCATCCGTCCCGTATATCCGCCACTGTTCCTAATCTAATTTTTTTTAAACGTATTAAACAATAAAAAATTAATTTTATATTAATGTCGCCAATAAATTTCGGAGTTTAATCATAGTCAGCGAAAAATGCTAAAAATCGTAAATGAAATAGTCTTAATAAATCTATCTTATTTTACTTGTGTTTCATAACATTTTCTGAAACAAAATGTAGTGTATTCGATTGTTCGAAAGATAAAAAGTAAAATAAATAGGTTTATCAGATTTATTTCTTGTTGTGAATTTTTTTGTCCTCTTCCTCTTCAATTTTTCGAATTTTTGAAGTAGAATGGATGTATATTTAAACGCTGAGAGAGAAAGAAAGATCAAGCAATCTGGAGTGCAGAAAGTGTATGTAAAATGAACGCGGATCCAAGAAAATTAAAGTACATTATACTGGAGTGGCAGGTGTCAAGGGACTAAAGAGGTGAAGGGACTGGTAACGAGATCGACGTCACACTCTCGTCAGTTGACGTAAGGGCGAGTTATAAACGCGTTCCGTTGCGTGTTTGTCGCACGATAAGCACCAACCATGTGGAAAAAGGGTAACGTTCGCACTACGAGTCTCTGGCATTCGTGCGACCGATGTTGAAAAGACGCTCGACCTCTTTTTCTTCGTAATGCCAATATCGATGTATGTATCAAGCTAGCAGTTTGAACGATGGGCTCATGTTGCTCGACGAGTTCACGTAATCCACAGGAGACGTTCGTAGCAGGGTGAGATTTGCCGTCCGAACCTCATCGCGCGAGAATATGAACAAGAGTCACGCGAATAAGAAGCTGAATCAGCTGCCGAGTTGGCTGTGGACCAACTCGACCACCTTACCGCCGGTTTACAAGATGGTCTGGGAGGCGGTGCGGGAGGACCGGGTCAGGTCGAATGGCATGCAGACCGAGCTGCTCGTCGACACCAACAAGGTGTTCCCGCTATTACTTACTAGCCAGCTCCCTATGGAGGTGCTCGGTCACATATGGAGCCTGGCCAATCAAAAGTATGCCGGACAGTTGACTGAGCAAGAACTGTACATTGTCCTGGCTCTCGTGGCAGCTGCTCAGACGTCCTACACCTTCAACAGTCTTGATATATTGCATTTACTCCCTTTTCCACCAACGCCCTACCTAAACATAGAATGTCTGATGAATTTACAGCCTGCCGCACAGGCGAATGCATCAAAACTTCAGCACTATGAGGAACCCAGTAATATGAGTATAGAAGGAAAATACATTCCTGAGACTAAGGGAAAAACTAAAGCTAGAATTCAAGTAAACACAGTGCCTGATGCAAATATACCCTTCTCTGGCAGTACTGGAAAATTATCTTATTTTGATAGCAAGATTCACATGCCTGGTATAACCGGGAGTAATGTCAATAATTTGTTCAAAGATGTAAAACAAAATCTGCGTGTTCAAGTTGATGTTCCGTCTGTATCATCCTTCGACGAGTCCTGTGATGAATTTACAGAGTTTCAAAGCGCCCCGATTCCCAGTGTTTCCACTATGCCAATATGGGATAGCAAGCAAGGTTCCGCGATTGGTAGCAGACTCGCTAATCATAATCTAGGAGTGAAAAAACCAGTTGACAAAGTCAAGAAAACTTCTACTGTTGGAACAAAAGCCATACACACTAATCTACAAATTCGTACACCTGCACCTGCAAATTTGCCATATCAAAGTAAAGATCAGCCTATAGTAGAATCTGCATCTAATCTGTTTCCTAAATGTGGAATAAAGAATCAGTCCAAAACAGTAATACTTAAGGACACTGTGATTAGAAATAACGACATGCCTAAAGATTATAGCGACAGTTTTAATAGTCTGGCAGGTATGGCAGAACCTGTCAGCAGCGATAAGGAGGTATTACCTAAAGTGGAATTAGCACCTAAGGTAAATAACAAGCTTGTCAATTATGTAGCAAGTATATCTTTATGTCTGTACAAGTATAATGTCATATGATTTTTGCTGATGTATATAAATTTATCTGTAGGCCATTACAGTAGAAATGTCTGATTCTGTTCAACAAGATTTAATGAGTTTACAACAAGTTGAAGATAAATACAGTGCATTGCGTGAACTAGTTCAAGAAACGTCCGTTGTAAATGATATGAGCTTAGATTTAACTTTTAATAATCAATCGGCTGACGAATTCGGGGAATTTATGTCGGCAGAACAACCACCTAATAATTCCACAATATCAGATGCTTTGGATATTGAAAGTTTTAGTATGTTTGCGGATTTTGAGTTTAAAACGCACGCTAACGCTGATAATAATAATTTAGCAGATATGAACTTTGTATCTGAAGTATCTGAGTCGTTTAATAATCTAAAACTTGATGATGGAATTGAAGCACAATTTGTAGAGACAGGTTAGTGCTCTCATTACTTGCAACAGTTTTATTTTCGCTTATGTGTCATTTTGCTTGAATCTAGTAGTATATATTATTCTTAGGAAAGAATGTTCAGAAAGAAGATGCTATTTCGATAAATAGTATAGAATTGATTAGTGGTCCATCCGAAGCACTGCCACGTTCTGGATCTGTGCCTAGTTTAGATCTTAAATCATTTTTGCCTTCTAATGTAGAGGAAGAACAAGTTATAGAAGCTCCACAGCAGGTAACCATGTGCAATTGAATTGTTGAGGAAGTTGAGATATAAAGGAAATAATCATTTAATATTTACTATCAAGTGTTTCTCTGTTGCAGACTGTGTATTGGGAATGGAAACAATATATGGAAAGTTGTGTTTTATTACTGCAAGTTGCAGCCAATATATTTACCAATATCACGTCAGAATTAGTTCTGCAAGAAGTTTTAAATTCAGTCCAGGGATATAACTTTCTTTGCCGTAAGTGTTCGTTTCAATAATATATTTTATATAATATTAAACATGTATATGTACTACCTATATTATTTATTTATTACGAATAATAAAACTATAAAAATATAAAATATATTTTGTTATTAGAATTAGCTGAAGTTGCAGCTGTTTGTAGACGTGTTAATTTTTCATACAAAGAGTTGGATATAAATATTATTGGGTTTGATGACCTTTTAATGGACATTGATCGGATCTGGGCTGAAATGGAACCTTTTTATGCAAACATACCAGTAAGTATTGCTTAAATGAACTATTAATATTTTTAGATATTAATGCTGTTAATATTTTTACATGTACTAATGTAAAGACACGTGTACAAATATAAAAAAAATACCCTTTTTTTCCAATATCCATTTTCAAACTTTTATGATACATCTATATTAATATTTCTATATTAATATTTCAGATCGTCACTGAACTACCAGCTTGGCCATTACATCAAGGAGAATGTATATCTTGTTCCTTGTGTTTAACAGTTATCACGAGTGGTCGAGTCGTATATAACGATAATAATTATCATGTAACATGCGCAAATTTATGGCTCAATTGTGTAAGCAGTCAGTTGCCAGTAATGCGATATTCTTTACTTTGTCAATCGACTATATGTCCAGGAAGCCATATTTAAATGTTAATCTGCATGTTGAAAGGTTTTCAAAAACTCAAAAACAAAAATATACTATTCAGACATTTAAGATAAATAGGAGAATTCGACATAAAAGTGATCTTTAAAAATGGAGTTCTGATACAATTTGCATTTAATCTAATGAATGACACATATGTATATAAACAAAGTGAAGTGGAGATTCAATGTTGATTAAAATCGTTTATTATAGAGACTTATACTTTACAAAAATTCTTAATATAACATAGTCATACGATATTAAATTAGCAAAAATATTTATATATTTAGCTTAACAAAATGAACAATGATCGTATTTCAATTGCTCTAATTCTAATGCAGTATTAAGAAAAGTTCAATATTTACATCTTAAATAGAAATTTCAATATAATTAACGTTGACTCGTATCGCGCGGCCTATACACTATTCCTCTGCTCTTCATTTCTCTGATGACACCAGCTGGTAATCGTCCTGATACTGATATGGCGTAGACGCCCTTACAAAAACGATCTGAAAAAAAATAGAATCTCGGCATTAACATTGGCCATTCTCGACGTAATTATACATACATATATATATATAGACTGAGATACAATTTTAATTCTGAAAGTGTTTGCGCGAATAGCATTCTACTAAAACAAATCTTTATAATATATACGCACATAAGTATGTTCCTAGATAAATACATACTGGCATTTGTAAGAATAATATGTCTGTATAAATGTATTATACGTTTAAAATGAAAATCTCAGAAATAAATATATTTATTAAAATATCTAAACACATATTATAAATAATTTTAGAATTTATAGTCTCAGCCTTCTATACTATTTTAATTTTTAGGAATTTTATTCTTTTTCTATTGATTTACTATATATACATACATAAATTTGAAATAACAAAATATTTTGAAAAATTCTTGAAATATAATCAGAAAATTACAATTATATATTAATAATAATTCATCAAAGAATGTTAATTACTTGAGTTATATTAGTATATTTATCGTAATACTTACTTATTCTTTGCCACTTGGACACCCAACTATCTTCTGGACTCATTAGCGCGATTACTCTGAAATATAGAAAATAAAATATAAGCAGATAAAATAAATACATAGCGAGAAATCATTTTTTTATTTCTCCGTAATAAAATTATTTATTAAAACGAGACATTGTTATTTTAAATTGCTAGCCATTAAAATTGGAGAAACAAGTAAAAAATTATATTTAAAATATCTAACGTCTTACACGACTTAAAGTCTCACTAACATTTTACAGTGTACAACAAATTCTCAATAACTTTTGCTCAAAAAAGCTAATACTAAATATTCACAAAGCTGCTAATGTACATAAAAAAAGAGGTCATTCGTAGCCAATTGTATATCTATTGCAGTATATTACCCATCAAAGTTGGAACTTGTGCAGTCAAAAACATTATCCTTATTGTTCTTCATACGAAGAAAATCATCACAGTTGTCGCATCCATCAAATTCGAATTGATCAAAAGTCTGTGGAGTAAAAATATGATTGCATTCATTCTAATATATAGGGTGCCTTCCATTTATGGATACAAATCGATTCACTATCATTCTATCTTCGCATTCCATGAGTAACAAAGACAGAACAATACTTATGTTCATTTGTGTCATGGAAGGCATTTATAAATAAGTTCTGTAGATGTTACGATAATAATCTTGAAGGGCCGATCATATTATATATAACGCAACATAAGATTTATGTACCTTATATACGCACCTTAATCAAAGAACATACCAAACATGCTCTTAATCCACGTAAATCTTTTGGTACGGTCTCCATTGACATCGTATAATAAACCGTATATCTCACGATAAATACACGTGAGAAAAAACACAATTCAAATTATTTTGAATATAAAGTAATGATAGTTTCAAAATCTCAGTATAAAATCTCTTTACGATATGCAACGACACGAATAAAGATAAACTGAGGTCTGCTGAGATCTGCCGTTGATAGCTGTTTTAACTAGTTACGTTGGATAAGTTAAAATGAAGTTAGGTTAGGTTAAAAGTACGTTATAGATCAACGCCAACTCACTAGAATGCTCTTTTGGAGTTTTAGCCACCACTATCGACAAGATATTAAAGCCATCCTTACGGGAGTTCGCGTCCTTGTGAATATTGAAGTAATTAAAAGTTAAAAACTGATAATACTGTACTAATTTTATGAATTATTAATTTAGCAGACGTATTTATGCATTTAGAACTCAGTAACACTCGATTTTTCTTTGAAATTTCGGTGTTATCGTCAAAGTTTGATTATTAACAGAGATGATAACTGCAGAGAAATAAATTGTAATTTTTTTGCAATATATAGAATATTATAACTTTACAAGTATGCATATTTATTTATGGAACATTTATGTAATAAAAAATCATGAATTTAATAACGTATGAGCCGAATATTTATGTTAATAATAGCAAATTTATATCAATTGTCGATAATGTCAGCATTCTTCAATTATCTCCGGACTCTTGGGGCCCTTTTTATACCGCCGAAAATTTGCTCAGAATTGACGGTCTTTAATAGTATCTCGTCGGTGCTACTATCGAGATTCTACTCCTTGTGGCTCTCGATAGAGCAAAAGTGGAGGTAAAAAGCCTGTTTTTTTTAGTTGAACTTTTTGCAACGTTCATCTTTTCTCTTTTTCTCTCTAATGTGGAAAGAAAAGAAAGAAAGAACTGTGCGAGAACTTTAGCTAAAAAGAACAGATTTATTAGTCGGTGCCTGTGTGCATCTCTTTGTTCTAAATTTATAATCTTTGACGACAGAATGTGCCTATAAGCCAAGGTTAAAGTTTTGAAAATCCCTGAAATTTTAATAAACACTTTTTGATTAATAATTTCCTAATGTTATATTTTTGAGAATTTAAATATTGCGATATAGGTACAAAATATTAATGGTTGGACATTTTCTCGAAATTATTATAAAAGAACCCTGTCTAGAAGACGTCTTTACATGATGCCTTTTAGAAATCCTTTAGATATCTTTTAGATATGTATGTACCAATTAAAAAATGTCTTTATAACGTTTTTTAAACATGCATGTTATCTGAGAATTATAAGTAACAATGAATATATCTACGCTTGATAAAATGGCATGTAACTGTATCTAATGTTGATAAAAATCTCCAATCTTTCCTGCTATTTAAATTTAAAAAAATTGACAGAATATAATCAGTATATTTATATACTGATTTATATAGAAATAATATACTAAATATTAAAATGTTACAAATTTGAGAATTTTTGAATCGCAAAAATTAAATTACCAAATCAATAAAGCATGAGGAGAATGATGAAGGAAAACAACTGAAAATTTCTCATATCACATATTTATTAGAGAAATCTCTTTGGTACTCTTAAGATATTTAATTAGTTTTACAACATCGACGCTAATGTGTCACTTGGCAGCGATTCTGCGTTTCACTTACACGTGAATGCTATCCACATATTTTCATAAAAATTATTAGCTGTATCAGCATCGGTAGAAAGTTATAGTTACACGTTAGTAAGGCTGCGTGCCGTGTAAGGAAAATATACGAGATATGAAAATATAAGACATATTATGTACGAATGCATTTAGCTTCTCACACGATTGTGAGACTGATTTCAATGACTCATCATCATTATTGCCGTTATTGTCGTCGTCATCATCATCATCATCATCATCATCATCATCATCATCATCATCATCATCATCATCATCATCATCATCATCATCACTGTTATAAGACATTGTCTGAAATTCTACGCTTACTACCAGATTTGATTTATATTTGACTATAGGAACATCAATTTGACTATATATGTATACAAAAAGAAATGACTACTGTTCTTCCAATCACATGTGAAGTAAAAAAAGACTTTGTTCTACGAGTAGCGTCATTGTTATGTCCTGGCATGAAGTGGAATTATATGTTGCTGCTGTTGCGATTTATCAACTATAGCTGCTAGTCTTCATCCTTGAAGCGACGATAGATGGACTGAACATACGTGAAGACGCACTTCCAGTCTGGTCGTTGCATCATCACCATGTCCTCGACGTCAAGTAACGGCGCGATTCCAGCGACTTCGCTACAAGAAAGAAGACTTCTTTGGTTTGTGAACAACAAAAGAAATGTTTAACACAATTAATAAGCAAAGAAGGCCATACTCGAAAAAAAAAAGAAATAATTAGTTAATAAAACTCTGGAAAACAAGAACAATTATAGCATCTCGATGCAAAATGAAAAATTTGGAGCTCTTACTCAGCCTTTGTAAAAGCGAGTTCGAAGTTTTTCCTACGATTCTCTGGACGTAGAGAATTGTAGTCGAAAGCATCCGGTCTAAAATGATGGATCAACGCGCAGAATGCTAAACCATTGTTCCAGCTTGTCGAGAAGTTGTCAAGCTGTACATTCTGAAACAGATGGAGTTTTTATTCAATAGCTCATTAACTGCAGCGCGCTTTCCTTTGATAGATAACCAAGATGTCGTAAAAATTCATGAATAATGGATCAATATTATTTTATACCCACGATGCACTTACCTCGTACTCTTTGGTTTTTGATCGGCACCATGCTAGTAATCGCTCCTTAATTTGCGCAGCGTTATCTCGTACAGTTGGTTCGGTAAATTTGAATCGAAATTCCGTTGCCGGTGATTTTACAGGGCTAAATAAACAATTCAGAAACAAAAAATGAATCACTCAGCAAAATAGGAATTGATTGTTAAATTAGCATATTCTATCTCTCCCCCCTACAAGAAAAGTTACATAAATTAAAAATATAAAATTTTTCAAGAAAAAGGAAAGAAAGTTATGTGTTGTAAAATTAATTATAAAATATATTTAAATGTATTAAAAATAAGTTAACTGGAGTTAAACACGAATTGCTTGTTACAAGTTTCAAGTCTAGAAGTATAATGATTAACCCTTCTGTCAAGGTATAATTTTTTACTTTTCCACTGTTCATGCATTGAAAGAAGACTTAATTGTGTTATGGTGTTATGTTAAACTTTTAAAAACTATCCTTATTTTGATTTTTCTAGTTTATAATTTCTTTTCTGTTCGAATTAAACTTATATCAGTTTTTCTGATTAAAAACCGGTATATTTAGACACCGACGAGATACTATTAAAGTCAAATGGGCAAATTTTCGGCGGTATAAAAAGGGCCCCAAGGGCCCGAAGATAATTAAAGAATGCTGACATTATCGACAATTGATATAAATTTACTATTATTAACATAAATATTTGGCTCATACGTTATTAAATTCATGATTTTTTATTACATAAATGTCCCATAAATAAATATGCATATTTGTAAAGCTATAATATCCTATATATTGCAGAAAAATTACATTTTTTTTTCTCTGCAATTATCATCTTTGTTGATAATCAAACTTTGACGATAACACTGAAATTACAATTTTAAAGAAAAATCGAGTATTATTGAGTTCTAAATGCATAAATATGTCTACTAAACTAATAAATCGTAAAATTAGTACAATATTATCAGATTTTAACTCTTAAAAAATTACTTCAATATTAACAAGAACTCCCGTAAAGATGTCGGTCTTTAGTATCTCATCGGTGATTTAAAACATAATGCACACATAATTCGCACGAAATTCAAAGAATTTTGACTTGTGTCACTTTTCTTGCGAGAGTGCGATGTCTTTTTTTGCTCTATTAGATTCTTCTTTGATCCCCTGTCGCGATAAAGCGACCATGTAATCCTTAATTGTATGCAATTTTAATTTCTATTCTCACCTTGGTGACAAACTGGCGCTATTTTGTTTATCGAGTTGACGAAACTTGGCGAACGGTGACAGCGGCTTTTTCGGAGCTGAAAAACGAACAAGGCGTTGTAAAGCTACAAATGTTTAAAAAAGCATAACGTGTTAGACTCATATCGAGATGCATACTAGATCTGACTGAAATGTTAATGTCTCTCTCTATATCTATTTTAATTGTCTATAATTGAATCCTGCGGTCACAAAGGCGTCAGAGGTGCGATTTATTAGAAAGTCTGGATCTAGCAGAATCGTTCATCTATCACTCTCGTCGCGTGCCCGTGACATGCATTAGTTGTCTTACAAACAAATTCAATAACAGTTTAGTATGAAAAAGAACAGGATATGATCACGAAGAACATACATATATGTGTCTGTACAGATTATTAATTGTTCAAGTATCTCTTTAGTAATTTCCGACTAGTAACGAGGAAATAACAAACCTGTAGAAAAGGGAACGTTTTGGATCGAGTTTGATTGTGAAAGTGGACAGGCTAAATTCGTCGATCGACCGACATCGATCGACACCACCGCCATGCACGAGCATTGAAAAAGTATGTCCGTGCGCGTGTACACATTACGCACGCGCTTGTACTTCCACGAGGACGTCACGAGGTGTGGCAGCAAGTAAGGGTATATTTACCGATCAGGCGACGCGTTTAGTTCTCTAGAGCTGATGTGGTTATAATTGTGTGGATCTATTGGACCCGCACAAAAAAGAAACAAAAAAAAAGAGCATTAAAAATATTTATGTCAATCTCGAATCAGAAATTTTGTACGTTTAGATTTGTTGGATGTACAATAGTAAATCTTTTGTCATTGATAAAGTGCTTTACTGTCTGTTAGTTTAGTTTGTTTCTGAGAATCGATTATGTTTTTCACACAAATTTGCTGAATGACTGTTTCGAATATCGAAGCAAAACTACGAAATTGTTGATTTCGTTTTCAACGCGTTTCATAATAAGATTGTCTCCAGCTCAATAGCATAAGTCCTCCGTGTAAAAACATCCGTCCAAAAAGCTTGCTTAATTTTCATTCTTTGTGTAAAGAAAAAAAGATGACAAATGTAATATGTTATATTAGAAAACATTACATGCGTATGTAATTGTAATTATTAATTTTTCATTATTGCGCGCACTACAATATATTTCATGAATATAAAGAATTCTATTAAATTTTCGGAAACATTGGCTACTTGGATGTAATACATTCCGCGAATTAGTGCGAAGTATACAACTGTACTTGCGCGTCGTCGAGTCTTAAGTGACGGAAAAATATCGCCTTTGATTTTTGATCAGCGCCCGTTATTTTCGGGGGATGTTTTCGAGAGATCTGAGCTGAGTTGCTCAGGCCACACCACAGCATCGCTATGCTCTGCAATTGTACCAGCGCGCGTACATTACGATTACACTCTTAGACACACTCGTAGCAGTGCAAACTGTATACGCCACTGCGTAACAAAAGGATCAACCAAAATAAGGGCTGTGACTCACTGCTTTATTCGGGGATTGGCATGGTCCTCTTAGCGACTCCGTCCGCGAGAATGTGCGCTCGCGACTTGGGTTTAAATAAAAAAAAAGAGAGAGAGAGAGAGAGAGAGAGAAGAAAAAATATTGAGAGGAAAAGTTGAGAGAAAGGGGAGGAGCACGCGGGTCACGAGCATCGTACGTGTAAATCATGTGGCTGTTTTATACGTAGATTTTGTGGCTCGTAGTTAGATTACGTGCATCGAGCCGAATAACGGCGATGTAACTGATGTGCTGCATGATGTTCTTTATTTCTTGCTGGTTACAGCAGATTTCGCATAAGTGGCTCCATATTGCTCGACTTTTTCGCGCTCACATGATGATCTTGAGCGAGAAGAACGAAGAGTGAGATGGGATGGTGGACACCGGCGGTGACAATGGTCGTTGAATCTATTTGCACTACCGTCTCTCGTAATGGACGAAGACCATGTATCGGCCAATTCCGCTGTGCAAGAAAACGTACTGCTTTCGTAGAGGACTATGTAGCTTCGAGAACGGCATCGTCAAATGCTTTTGTCCCTCAAAGATGCGGCTTCTAATCAGATCTGTTAGATCTATTCTAACATTGCGAGCTACGAGTACGAAAAGAGCTAGTACTTCTCGATTACGAGAGAATTATGCGAGAATTACGCGTGGCAAATTAGATTAGATTTCAAACTCACGTAACTATCTTCAGTTTCTTTTAAATTATCCATAAAAAGTGACAAATTTGTAGATTGAAACACGTAGCATTTTATACAAAATGCAGTTAAATAAATAATACCGGATTTTTTTAAAGAAGTACTGTGGGCTATTCTCAAAACACTAGTTGAAGCTAACTTGAAGGGAAGTAAAAGAACAGTTAAATCTCAGTTAATCTGAAAATCTTAGTTAACGCTTACAGAAAGTCTTGTGAAAATAAGTGACCAACAATAATTGTATGCAAACTCCTAATGTAAACGATCTGATTAGAATTAACCGGCTATGTACGTAACGATGCGTCCTGAATTACAACTGTTGACAGCAGGCGAATTAAAGTAGACAAGATCACAGTTTAACGATCCATGTTATCAATCAATTATGTTGCATACTTATGATGAGATTAATGACGGTCGTAGAATCGTTATTCTTATCACGATGTTCAACACAGCGCGAAATATCGTCGGTTCTCGAAAAATTACTCGCAAAAATCCCGAACGGACACCACTTTTACCGTCACCAAGTCTCCCAAGTGAAACATCACGCCGACATCTCACGACGATGAGGATCAGTCGATCAGAAGCGGTCGTCAGTCCTGGTGGCCTCTTCGAAGATGTCATCGAACACTTTGTCCACGTCGGCACTATTGAGGCTCGCCACGGAAATCTGTGGCACCGCCGGGATCGTCAGGCGCAGACTTTCTTCGCATATTCCTGGCATAGTGCGACTTCGGGATAGGCCAACGAGACCTTTTTTCACTGAATCGCGCGACGAGAAACGTCTACCCTTGGAATCCTTCGTCTCCATGGCACCGTCGTTTGCTGGATTATCGAAATATCTGCGTATTTTATCCTCCATCTTTTTCACGCTGTCCAAAGACGAGGATGCCTCGTATTGCTTTTTCATCTTGAAGGACGATGGTGACTTTGGCTTGGGTGGTTTGGGAAGATAAGATCCGGTGCCGGCGAGAGATGGCGGCGGTAAGTTGCTCTGTACTGGACGCGACGGAGCGTGATGGGTCTTCGAGAGTGCCAGCTGATGCCATGATTCGGACTTGGACAGGACGATGGATCTAGACGGTCTGTTGGTACAGGACACAAGATATTCGTCGCTGGAATCCATCGCGCCGCTCGTTCCATTCGGGACTGGCGAGCGTTCCTTTTGCACGGATTTCGATTGACTGCCCGGTTGCTCATATTGTTCTCTGAGAGCGGTAATCCGATTCTTCGAGCTGAATCCAGAGGATGACGCTACTGACAGCAAACCGGTGACAACCGTTGGAGGCTCGAATTTTCTTGTCGGCTCCAACCTTCTCGATGTCTCGAATTTTCTTGGTGGTTCCAACTTTCTCGACGGTTCCAACTTCCTCGATGATTCCAACTTTCTCGACGGTTCCAATTTCCTCGAAGGTTCTAACTTCCTTGAAGGTTCCAACTTCCTCGATAATTCCGATCTTTTCGGTGGTTCCGGTTTTTTCGGCAGTTCCGGTCTTTTTGGTGGTTCCGGGCTTTTCGGCACTTCTACGGGTTGGAATCTCAGAGATTGATTAAAACTGTCAGATTGATGAAAACTAGGCTGATTAAAATTGCTAGATTGGTTGACGACAGGCGTATGATAATCGTTCAGCGTCGCTCGCTCGTTTTGCAACTGTCGGACCAGGCTCTGTTGCAGCAAGTTGTGTCGACGTATTTCGTTTTCGGTCGTGATGGTCTCGCTATTAGGTGATTTGGGATACGGCCAGAGCTGTGAGGGCGACGAGGAGGAGGATATTTCAGATGGTGACATTCCGGATTCCGGTCTAGTTCCGTCGACGCGTGTCGCTGGAACGTCCTCGGATGCAACAGTAGCGATCGCACAGGTGTACCGTGTAACGACGCCGGTGTCCGCACTGATATCCTGATTTTGTATATTCTGTTCCTCTGGCAAAGCGCCGTCGCTCGTACACAGGAAATCTTCCTTGTCGGTCTCGTGCGACGCGCTTGGCGTCTGATCCTCGAACGGATCTTTATGAAATTTAACGTACGGGATATAAGTCGGGTATATTGGCGATCGATTATCAATCGCCGATTTAGGTGAGAAATAATTTTCGCATCGCGGACTCGTTCGAAAGACTAGTTCGTGCTGTTCTGACGATTGATGATCGGAAGTAGCTGAAAAGGGGACGTTCTCCGTCGAATACGGCACGCAAATGGTGCCTTTCTTGATAAGATCGCAAGTATTCTTGCTCGTTAAGGGCAGAGTTTCGTTTCTCAAAGCGATGTCGGTCGGTACGGTATAATTTCGATTGTGATCCAAGACGAAATGACTCGAGTCCCCAGTAGGACGATAACTCAAGTCTGATGTTGGAACAGCGTCGTTACATTGAAGAGCCGTCCAGTGTTCTTTGGTTTCCTGTTCGTTGTGAGTTTGAACAGACACATTGTTGTACGCAGACGGCGGTCCCTTTGCGACCTTAGGAGTCACTCGAAACACTCGTGCCTCTTCAGGATGACCATCGTCGTCGATACCAGTCTGTATGGCCACAGACGAGCTACCTCTGAACATCGCATCGATCGGTGCGTTGCCCGCGAATGTGGTTCCGACTGAGTCCTTATCATTGCGCGCTGCGTTTAGTGGTTCGAAGACATTCCTCTCGCTATGAAAATCAGATTTGTCTCGAATCGATTCCTCAATCGTGCGCCGCGGCTCGTTCGGGCGATATCGCGATACCTGCGCTCCTTTCTCAGGGAACATCCTGAAGGAAATTTTTCCATCCACCACGCCGAGCTTCTCGTTCAATGGCGCCAAGTTCTTGCGATGTGCGTTCGAGCGTTCGTTGCGCTTGCAAGAATTCTCGATGCTTTCGGCTTCCGGGGCGGTGTTCTTGCCGATAAAGGGCGCGAACTGCTTGCAGAATAATCGATAATCGAGCCGTCCGTTCTCGGTGACCATCTTATTCGGTTTATTCTCGTTTTTGTCGTGTTCGATCCATGGTGGTCGAGGGAAAGCAGATTTCTGGATACTCTCGTTCACGTTGAACGGCGGCGGATGAGATTGATTACCGTTTCGGTCGAATATCTTGGCCTTCTCGCGCAAGGAGTTTCCGGGCGGTAGTGCGTTGTCCCTTTGCCAGTGATGACCGAGCGGGGATTTCGGTGTACATGGCTTCTCGATCTTTCGAAACAGCGACGAAGGCGCGTGTCTGAAGCCCGCGTCCGGCTGCGGCACGTTCGCGTTTGCGAACGGTAAGCTGTTGTTCGTCGTGCCGCCACTGGTCGGCATCTTCTTGTTCACCTGAGGAATCTGAGGAGACGTTTGAGGAGTATTTGGGAAGCGTTTCGCGGTGTTTTGCAGTCTCGGTGATAACTTGTCGATATCATTCGTGGACGAAGGCTTGTCGAAAGCGGTCTTGATGTTCGAAAATCGGCTGTTCCAGTTCTCGTTCGGCTGCGCCATGTCTGTCGCTTTGGTATAGCCGAAGGATTTGGCAAAGGCAGGCGTAGCGTTGTACGTTGTCTGCGTCTCGTTGTTCCGGTTGATCAACGCCAGGAACTTCTTGTCATTCTCCGTTCTCGGATGGAATGACGGCACGCCAAGATTGGACGCGTTCGTAGAAATCTTATCGCCCACGTTGATGGGACGTCGCAGGACTGCGCAGCCAGGATTGTCGTAACCGAGACTGTCGGCCTGTAACTTTAGGTAGCTCGGTATGTCGACGGTATTGGCGCGCTTGATTTTCGACTTTTTCGCTGCGAACTTGTTGCTGCCGCTATTGCATTTGCTAGCGCTGATCAGTTCCGCGCGTTGCCGAAGTGCCGCCGCAAGTTTCGTCGCCTGACTCTGCTCCTCGCTCGTCCTCTTAATCGCGGTTTCCTCGTCGTTGCTCACCTGGTTCTCCTGGTAACCGTTGACGCTGTCCCGATGTTGAATCTGCCGCGTATTCGATTCGTCCGTCGTTCTGAGCGCGACTACCGGCCGATCCACGTAACCAACCTGTGGCGGAATCAGTGACCGATGATATTCACTCGTATCCTTGTTCCTGTCGCGCAACGACTGACGCTGATTGATCACGTCCTTCGTATATTTGTCGTGGATCTCCTCCACGTGCGGTCTTTCGTCGCAGATCGTCGCGTTACGCGACGCTGCAGACGGCAATGGTTCAGGTCGTTCAATCTGGAACACCTGGTCATTCAATCTCGCTAAGTCCGCGCTGCTCTCCTCCAGCTGCCTCCTCGCGCGTGCGATCTCTTCGGCGGAAACGCCGATGGTGTGTCTGACAGCTCGCCGTCTTCGTCCAGGTAGCGTACAGCCGCCACCGTTCTGCGCCACGATGCCGATCGTCCTGTCGCCCTCGTGGCTGCTCGATCCCTTCTCTTCCACCGGCACCTGCAGCCGCGACAGTAAGCTCGATACCAGCCGCAAGAGGTGTAGCTTACTCGTGGGATCTGATACCCCGCCGTGCTTCGTGAGCGTCGCGACGTCCGTGCGTTCGAGCGTCTCGCGCAGACGGGAGAGCGCAGTCTGGATATCCGACAGCAGCAAATCTTCCAGGAACTTGAGCTCGTCCTTCCTCGACACGGGTACGTCGTGGTCGCTGCCGAAAAGCACCTGTTCCATAGAACGGTGCGCGCAGGATCGGTCGCCGACCCCGTCGATGCCGACGTTGACGCCGCGATGCGACGTCGCCGTCGGCTCGTCGCTGCCTCGCCGGCAACCCGCTGCCAGGGACAACTCGAGCGCCTCGCGTAGACGTTCTACCAGTACCGGCAATGAATTCCACTCACCGACTGCCGAGCTAGTACCGCTGCTGACGCGACGCTGCTGTCCGTCTCCGTCGCTGACGGTGGTTGCCAGTGGTACCCCTGTACCCGGTTCCGCCTGCCTCGCGAGCACCCCCGACACCGGCACGCCGTCATCCGACGACGCGCTTCTCGTGACGGTCGCCAGCTCTGCTGAAGACGAACAAATCCAATGATAATTCAGAATCGCATTCGGGTAATCGCATTGAGTCTATTTAATTAGATTATCTAGGATGATGCGATTCATATGTCGAACTTTACTAGTTATTGACTGAAATGGCCGATTTAATTTGAGAAGATTTTCATTTAGAATACCTTTTCAATTATCTGCAGCTGTTAATTTCGTTATATTATTGAATTATAAATTTTAACGCTGTTATATTTTAAGAGTGTTGTACTATATGTGTATGTAATGATTAGATTGTATAACAAAAATACATATTTTGAGCATCTTTATATAAATCATACAGTTTATATCGCGCTCTCCATGTAAACTACACAATTTACACTTTATATCGCTCCCTTATTTAAAAATTAACACAAACAAAAAAGCAGGATTTTTTAGTTAATATAAGTAAGTTTTACTTCTCCTATCTATATCACAAGAAAAGAATTAATTTCATAAAAGAAAGTTACAGTCAAAATCATAAGTAAAAAAAGAATGATTTTTAAGGGTTGTAAATGATTGCCACCTTTCTTGCCGAAGCTCTCACTATCTTACTGGAGACTGATTGTCAATCCATTGAAATCCAGAGAGGTGGCAATCTTTTATTTTCTATTCCATTGTAATACATATAAAATAATAAGTTGTTGAAAATTATATACATACAAATACTAGATATATAAAAGATATTATATGTATAAAAAATTAATTAACAAGGTAAACTCTGTAATAACATCAGAATAAAATTATGCTTTTACGCAAGTGTGAAAATTCATACCTATATGTTTTTAGATTATGTGGATAAAATGTTGCCAACGGCAAGATACTGCTTTGCTAGCCGACAGCGGAAGAAAACTCACTGCTTTTCTGCCAGAACGATCGCTATTTTTAATCCGCGATTGAAGAGTCCGAGCATAAATCTTGACAAGTGGTGCTTCTCGAAGACTGAATTATGTACATTCGATATCTCGCGTCGATGATTTAGGCATCTCGTTTCCTGAAAATACTTTATTCGCGTCTCGTTTCCTGATAATACTTCATAACGATTTAATGTTTCAACAGAGATTCTCGTCAAGATCTTTCCGAGCTTTCAACATTCGTTTCCGAAAAGCACCATTTATGCCACGCTTTACATTCGGATTACATTCCACGTATATATTTATCGTGCGATTGAAAAGAAGTGCGAGTCTATGTAGTGTGAATTATTCTAACAATAATATTGTAAATAACAATAATCTATCGTACTCGGATGTACCATCTAGTAAGAAATATTATATATTTCTCTTAAAAACGGTCCACTTAAATCTTTGTTAAAATTTTCTGTTGAATTTTTAATATATCCGAATGTTAATTTAACAGAATGTGATTGTGTTATTTAAATATTTTATATTGAATTGATATCCAATCTTTTTTAGTATTAAAATAATATAATTTATGAATAAATGGACAAATAATATAAAAATATAAAATTTTTTTAAAACGTGAATAAATTAATAAAATACAATAAGTTAATTGAACATATTTAAAAAATGTTAAATTTATTAAAGCATGTGTTAATTTTAATAAAAAAATATGATCGCTTACAAATTGTGTCAGTTTCGTTTTTTGTGCAAATTTTTTTTACATAATATTTATGTTACTTTCTAACATATTCATCTTATATTAAATTAACACAAAAATTTGAGTGGACCGTTTGGAACGTGTGAAATGTATTAAATTTAACACAAATTTTCGAACTGTGAAAACAATAAATAAACCAATGGTAAAATATCGTTGTAATTGAAGAAAACTCTGTTTTCCTACCGAAACGATATCAGTTTACGAGAGAAATTGGACTGTAAATTTTAACAAATATGGTGTCCACCAAATGGCTAAATCGGAACAAAAGGAAAAGAAGAAAACGCGTTATTTCCACATGTCATCACCGCGTTTTCCGATGTAACACGCTTCGCACTCTTATCGCTTCACGAAGAGACACGCATTGCGTCAAGACCTCGCACGTCCAACTGCTTCAGCACGTCTCCCTGTGGCACGTCAACGCGTCGCGCGTTTTAAGAGCGTCGTACGAGCTGGGTGCGGGTCGCGGGGCAGTTTGTTAGAAGCATTGTAAAACAACCGGTTTTTGCGCGTGACAATCCGTCCTGCGCGTCGCATCTGTCGCGAATTCGCGGCGCGAGCGCTTCGATCATCTCGGACGTTGTTCGAACGTACCGCGATTACGCACCGTTAATCTTCCCTTTCTTATGGGATGCGTGGTAGCGAATAATCGCGCAGTGAATTTTAACGCGCTATTGGTACACCGTATTTTTACCCGATCGCGATCGTCTGCCGCGCTGCCGCTACTGCTGTTGCGCGCCGACGCGCGATTTCTTCGCGACTCGTCGCTCGCGAAGAGAAGAAAGAAAGAGAGAGAGAGAGAGAGAGAGAGAGAGAGAGAGCGGCGCGCGCGAGCGGAGATCGCGACCAAACGCGCGCCCTGACCGGCTTCGGTTATCGCGCGCGTGCTCGCTTTATTTAAAACAACGTACGGGGATTCTCTCTCCGCGGGGATTTATTTTCGGTCGCTCGTTCGACGCCTGTGCAGCTGCTGCGCGAAGCGAAGCGAAGCGGGATGAGGCGGTGCGAGGCGGTGCGAGGCGAGGCGAGGCGAGGCGAGCTATGGTGAAACCGCGAAACTACCCGCGTGTACAAGAGGAGTCACAAAGCTGAAAACGCTGGCGCGTTTCTTTATCGCGTGATTTTGCACAGTTGGGATCGTCTAATAAAGGCTTACTACCTCGCCTCGCCTGTTCCATTAATCTTGTTATTGCGTTGTTGTAACCATTAATGCAACCGCATGTAGCTTCGTATTTTTATTTTTGGAAATGGAGGCGTAAATAAAATGACGGTTGCGAAATAACGTCAGAATTGAGGCTGCATGACGTTATGATTTGACAAAAGTGACGCTGGCTAACAATAAGCTGTTCTCGTTTCCCTCCCTACGCGTCATTGTTGTTTGAAAGTCCCCTACGTTTACTGCGGTCTCGATTATAAGTTTATTATAAAACATTTATCCAGAAAATATATATATTCCACTTAACTCGTTGTTCTATTTAAGAATGAGAGAAGGCGGCAGACGAATGTACGCATAGATACATAACATTGGTTGCACCCCAGTTGTTGCGTTCTACTTCGCTCCACCGCCCATTTCATTTCTCTTTCCGGATGGAAAAGCTTTCGCAGCCTTCTTTTTGCGGATAGCAAAACCCGTCCGAAAAACGACACATTTTAATTTACGGAAAGATCGGAAAACTTTAAAACTAAAGACAATACAAATTTTCCATTTTATACATACTAACGTCCAGTTTGTGTTATTTCTCTTCTATTGGATCTTTGTGCCAATTTTTCTGCTCTCTTTCTTCACACACTATTTGATCTTTTTTTATTCCGTTCATTGTCCTGATCTAAAAGCATTGTCTCTTTGCTATTTCTACATTCTTGTCTCTTCCTCCTTCCTAATTCCTATTTTTTGCTTCTCTCTCTCTCTCTCTCTCTCTCTCTCTCTCTCTCTCTATTCACACATACACTGCTTTATTGCGTTCTTGTAAATTTTTCTGTACATTATTCACTATTGTAATTATTTTAAAAGATGCTTAAGGGAAACCTAGTCCTCCAAGAAATAATTCTATTTCAGTCTTTGTAGTACGTAACAATATTTCATATTCTGAGAATTTATATCGGGCATTTCCATTGTAGTATCAGGTAACTGTGTAATTGTATATCGCCGCGAGAACGTAAGATTTGTAAATAACGCGGGAACCTGTAACGCGACCGAAATAGTTCGCGCGTAAGAAAGTTTAGATTTCCTTGAAACATACCGCGAAACGCAGATCGCCGTATATCCGTGCTGAACTATCCGCTGACGTCGCTATTCAAATAAACGCTTGAACGCTTGAACGTCTATGCGAATAATGGCAGCGCTAACGCAAACACGTCGACGACTTAGTGAGCAACGCCGATTGGTTCCGACAAGCGCGACAGAGTAAACACACCGTGAACGCAATGCGTAAGTTTGTCGGCAATTTCTTCAAAATTAATAGAATTTCTATTTTAACCGGCGCGCGAGATATCCTAGAAACGCACAAATTAATTTCAAATGAAGAATTTTCTAACTTTGAATCCAGGGAACAATGATCATATAATTTTCTCCTTAAAGCGAAAAGGTGAAAAGTGAAAATTATCGAATGTAATGGAGAAATTTTTCGCTTTTCACATTTCTGCCCTAAAAAAAATTACATGACCGTTATCTAGATAGTAAAAGTAAATTAATTTTTGTTTCTATAGATATATATTGATTATTGCGAAGAATATCACTAAGCCTTCGGTCGAGATAATGTTTTTTGCAATAAATTGTTTACAGATTTTAATATGTTCATCAATATTATTAAGATCTTTCTAAGATGCCTATGAGCATCAAATTATTAAATTGCTTGACAATTCAATTTGATATGTACGGTATAAAGTTTCGTTTAAGACCGAAAAATCAATTCGACGCGCAATTTAACAGAATTTGATACGTAGTATATAAATTCACATCGAATTATTTAAGCACCAAAGATCCAGTATGGCTTTTATTTCCTATTAGTTGTATATTCACATAAAACGGTCCAATAAGATTTTTATTGTTTATAAATTAATTTTTCTTGACTAAAGAGTCAAGCCTGAAGTTAACAGAAACTATGGTCGGTATTCATAGTTCATTTTTATATTTAAGACCATCTTAATTAATTATTGATTATAGTGATAAATCAATTACAAAGTCATATTAGCATTTTAAAGACGTTATTTGAACAACTTTGATATAAGGACGAATTGTAAACTCTTAAGTTTTCGAAAACGCGGCAAAATGTCTTTTTTAAATTAAGCGCGCAGTTTGCAGAATTAGACATATGTGTAAATTCACACGAATTATTTAGTACATTAAAGAAGCATGCCTGTTTATGATTTTCATTTTCTAATTGTCCTTAAGTAATTAATACTAACAATAAGTTTAATAAAATTGAAAAATGTAAAAAAGCCCATCAGAGGCTATCCGAACAGCTGATGGGCTCTGATGGGCTTTTTTACATTTTTCACTGATAGATTCTTTCGAGCCTCATTTTATATATTTATTTAATAAAATTGTTTTATTTATCTAGATTCGGCGTGCACGCTTTATAATCCTTTTTCCAAGTTTAATTGTACCAAGATATCTAATATTGGAAGGAGGTAACAAAAACACGATGGCACGAGATCAAATTTTCGAATTCTCAGAAACCAAAGAGTACGCTTCGAATTCTAGCGCACTTTCGCGATACATTTTGCTACAATGTATCTCGTTCCCCGAATGAATTATAAACATATAACATTTAAGAGCAATTCTTTAGTTTTTTAATTTCATATGTTAAAAGTGTATGATGCAAATTTGTGTGACTCTTCTTAGACCAACATTATAACACATTATAGTGATATTGCTGTTTGCATAATTTTTGCATTAATATTTAATTACTTAATATTTTTATATTAGACTTAAGTCATGTTGCATCTCGTATAAAATTTACATTTGACGTTAAATAATTTTCTCGTATAAAATTTTTTCAATCTCAAGATGACTATAAAATTACTTCTTAATGTTAAGTATGTGTGCGATAAGTAGAACGAAGTACTCATCACCAACATTACCAACCTGAGACCGACGTTTCTTCCTTTTGCGTCTCTTCGCAACTTGGCGTCTCTCTCGCTTTTGTTTCTTTAATTTTTTCTTCTTCTTGTTCCTTTATTTCTTCCTGTTCCGTCGCTTTTACTTCTTCTCGTTCCTTCTCCTTAACTTCCTCTTGTTCCTTGTCGTTAACTTTCTCTCGTTCCTCCTCTGTTTCCTTCGTAAATAATTTTTCTGACAACTCTGAGTTATCCGATTCCTCTATCTTGCTTGCTACCTCATGGTCAACTTCCGTTGTTTCCGTGGTTTCATCTTGTGTATCATCCTGCTCCGAAGCGTCCTGCGAATCTGCAAAAACGAATTAAAGATAATATACATTTAGCAATACAAGCGCATGTACGTTAATCGAAAAGAGAAGAGAAGCGATCATCCGCAATGAAAGATGTTTCTTTTGATGAATGAATGCAACGGCTTAAAAGATTAAAGTTCTCTCGATGCGTTAGTCGAAATTTTTTAAATGAAATTTTATATGTCATGACAAAGAATGTTTTAACGTTCGACAATATGTTCATATTTCTAAAAAATTTACATCCAATTTCTGTATAACTCCAAAGACTGAAAGTACATAAAATAAAATGCAATCTCTCATTATTTTATTTTTTTTTTTATAAATATTCTTATAATTTAATATTTAAAGCATCGTGTTTGGAAAAAAATTGTAAAGTGACTGGATGAAAATATACTGAACTTAGGTGTTTCTTTAATCTCAGTCGACAAGAAAAGAATAAATATGATGATTCTTATTATTTTTGGTCGATTTCGTATAAGACAGGCAGAGTTTTATAAAGATCGATGACGTAGCTCGGCGAACGCTTCTTGTTAATAAACATCAGTGCAGTGGCGAACATAGCGGCATTATATATCACGGAAATGCGACAGGATGTAAACTGTTTGCACCCCAGAGGCAGTAGACAGAGGTACGTTTTGATTGTGCGAGCGAATGCGGAATCCAGAATCTTTGGTTAATATACGCTCTGCATTCCGTTACACATTATGTTGATCATATTGAACATTACATTTTTGCACGCATACGCTGAATTACTCCCGTTCCCGTGACTTCCTCCACTGACACTTGTTTATCTATCTACGATGATACTCAAGCAACATGGTCGTGACAGAGCTCGTAAAGAGGCCCTCACCTTCTATTTCCGACATTTCAGCACACTGCACCGACTGGACGCCTAGAAAAGTACACACAGCTATTAGGAAACAATAATATTTGCAATTTCATTTTCTTCCTATTAATATCAAAGTAAAAAATTTATCATTGTTTTATTTAAAAATCTTGGAGCAACAAAATTTTTTATTTTTCTAATTTTCAATTTAACTATATATATGTATATAATAGAAGATCTCATGATTAAAAAAAAATTATAAAACTTTGACAGTACACAGATGATGTTCTAATATACGTATAATAATACCTTTTTACTGTCAAAATTTATCCTAAAGAGGTAAAATCAACTCCTGAAATTTTTCGATCTATTTTTCGTTTTTGTTTTTTTACTTATCGAAGAAAAAAAATAATAGAACAAAATTGATCAAGAAAATATATTTCTTCAAATAAAATTTATCACTTATTTAAAGAATTATTTTAAAAAATGTGTTAACTTAACCGCAGGAGGAATATATTCTTAATATTCTTATATTTTTAACATGGCTTATATTGTAAAAATTTCATAATTTTTTAAATTTCCGAGTTGTGGATCTTCGTGTAAGTTTGATATAGTTTACAAAATCATTTGTCATACTTATGTAATGTAAAACGATACGTCTATGAGTTGTCTACGAAATTGTAATATTTCACCTATATTGTTCTTTAAATTATAAACTAAAATTTATTAAGTATGCTATGTGTTATCAATATATTTTGATAAATATGTTCACGTTGTTTTTTTTTTTAATTTTTCAAAATTTTAATTTTTACGATAAAAGTATTAGGCGACCTTATGAGGTATTTAATTCACAGGTATGATCACATTACAATTAATCCGATGTCATATCAGGTATGCGATACAGGAATCGCAAGCGGATTAAAGTCTAGCCGATCGCGTGGCACATGAATCAAACTCCTACCTTCTTCTTCGTGACGTTCCCAGATTTATTCTAAATTCTTCCCAGATCGAAAGACTTGTTCGTTATCAAGGATAACAGAGGCGGAAGAGTGAAGTAGAAACGGTAGTGCACACACGTGGTACACCGTTCGTTCTAACGAGACATCGTCGTCGACACTTTCGAGGCTTTGGGGGCCGTTTCGCGCTAAAATAGCTCTGACCTGTTTTTCGTACGTTCGGAAATTAGGAAGAAGCGAGCTAGACAGCGCGCTGATTTGCACGCGGGACGACCATGATAGGTAGGCGGTAGTGGCGAACACGGTGTATGCCACGAGGTCGCATTTTATAAATAGGCGAGTTACAGCGTGTAGGTAGACGTCTCCGAATGCTACTGCGAGGAAGTGCTTGCGTTTCGTTCGTCACAGAGATTCCTCGTCGAGATTACCATGCGATTTCGCGCGAACTTTCCGTTTAACAACGAATGAATGGGATTGCCAAGGAATCGATCGAATGAAAGAATTGGGAATTTTAACAAAAACAGTTTCATTCATCGACTTGTTCTTTCCACATCGCGGTTCACTTTATCAATTCTTGAGTAGGAACAGTGGTAACCTATAGAAATGATTAAAAATAACTCAAATTGTGGATATATTATGAATTTAACAGTGAACACTCTTTCTTTTCTCTATCAGATTAATTTTCTTGAATTTTTTAAAAAAGGAACAGGATGTGGAAATAGATTACCGGTTGTACCGAAACGTTTTTTTACTTCAACAAAAAGGTTTTATAAAACTGATAGAAATTAAACCTGTGTGATTTGTATATAATAAACGAATATTCAATCCAATGAGAAATGATCGGCAATTCGACATCAAATTGACGGTCATTCCTCATTAGAAAAAAAAAAACACTATATAATTTTTGAGTTTTAAATATTCTTTTAGATGTTTTTTTAAATTTTCTTTTCACTTGTATGGAAATACTAAGTTAAGGTAGCAATTTATTTCCTTGCCTTCGCATATTACTTTTTTTAATAGGCAAATAAGTAACTTCGATAAGCTACTTGATTTGATATCTCAATTCGGCTTTTTTTATACAATCGTTTATTATATACAAATCGTGCGTATTTAATTTCAAATCAGTTTCTCTGTATTTAATCCGATTTTATCCTTCCGATCCTGTTTATCGTTACTGTGCGTTCCAATCGCGCAGCAGTGACTTTTAGTAAATGATTCTATATGGCAGCACGCCAACGATCACTTTACCATCCTGTTGCTTAAAGCTCGCCGACACACGATGACGTCCTCGTCGAATTTTCGCTTCGACGGTCACGTATTTTCGGATACAGGAATGCAGTTTCCGTAGACCGCGTTCCCGTTTTCGAACTTGGTGAAAACGGTAAAATTGTCACTTTATGAATACCGCAAAAAAAATCGGAATTCAAAGAAAACGTAATATTTTAAAATTTTAAAGAGAGAGAGAG
>NW_017304450.1:2483635-2517678 GCF_001594115.1 Trachymyrmex septentrionalis | reverse complement strand
GGGAGGGAGGGGAGAGTAACGCAGAATTAATTAAATCCGTTTTAATTGCACATTTAGAAATTTTGATATAATGTATAAACGTAATTATAAATGTAATTACTACGCTATATTAGAATATAACAGGATTAAATTTAATTCTAAATTGTTCTTTTCTTTCTTTTTATACATTAAAGATAAAACATAATAATTAAAACTAATCTGAATTTTATAACAAATATATCTTTCTATGAAGGAAAATGTGTAAAGAAATTTTAGTGTGTTTTGTACGTATGCCAGAACCGACGATGTATTTGAAATAAAAATAACGTTTATGAATAACATCCTGTTTGCTTGCAACAAAGACTTTTGAATTGCTTTTGAACATTTTTCATAATTAGTTCTTATCAAGTCCCGCATTTCAAAAAAATCGATATTTTAATAGTTATTTCAATAAGTTATTTCTTCTTCGTATAACTCACATTATAATTCTATAGTTAACTCTTTTAAAATTCACAAATATATATATATATATATATGTACTATAAATTTTTTTTGAAAGATTGACACTGAAAATTATATAATTAAAATCAATCTGCACCATAGATATACATATATATGTTAAATACATAAGCCAAAAAATTTTCTCTATTATACATACTACTATCACATAGTCTAATATTACTTTTTTGTTTAATGTCCTAAAAGGATTCAATAATCATTCACTTTTTATCTCTATTTGTCTTTATTATAATTATAACATTCATACGCATCAACATTCTAATTTTATATAACATTAAGCTTAAAGAAGGTCAAATATAAGATTTTTTGTTTTAATCATCATAAAGACACCGAATACTGTATTCCCAAAAAAAAATGTATCAGTAATTATATTGAAAAATTCAGAATTAATTATCAATTTTAACAATTATAAAATACAGCAGCCCAAATGTCGCACACGACTAATTCCCTGATTGAATCCAAAATGGACTACTAGTTACTATTTTTGGAAGGATTACGAATTCGTGAAAAAAATATCGAGATCTCCGAAGAAGGACGAATATGAAAGGGTTGATTTTACCTTTATGGACCGGAGGACCAGCGTCGGATGGCAGTAGGAGGCCCAAGCCTTCAGGAGACTGCAGCGAGCAGCGGTTTCGCTACCACCGAACCACCGTTCCGGTGATTATTACTGGCGGCGGTGGTGGTGACCGTCGACGCTGGATGATGCTCCACTATCAACGCCGCCGTTAAAAGCACAGCGTCACCGGGCCTGAAATTAGACGGCCCGAAATAGCGGAATTATTGGCGGCGATATAGCATAGCCGGCTTGGACACGGCATACCGCGGTACCCGGCCTCGGAGAACGAGCGGAATACGGTTCGATGCGCTTCCGCTACCGGAATAATGCGATTCAATGCGATTCGATACGATGCTCGTTCATTAGACATCGACAAATCGGAGGACATCGCGACGTGCTACTAAACGTTCTCTTGTGCATCAAAGAAAGTGGAAGTGATGATGTTATTGAGGAAAAAAAGACCTTGTGCTAAATTAAAACGGTTTAGGCGCGAGGAAGAAACCGTAACTGTTATCTTTGTTTGCAAGAGCGTGAATTCGTTGTGAATTAAATGTTGATTGATTGTATATTGGCGTAATAAATTTTGAATTAATTGTAATAAATTGTGAATCAGGACTCTTTGTAGTAGAAATAGTTATAGTGTGTAATTTCGAATAAATAAAGAATCATAAAACTATATTTATTTTATAGGATTACAAAGCAAGATTTTAATAATTTCTAACGTATTCAGTTATTTAATTTTTTATTTTATATGAAATAACAAATTATAGAATTCTTGGATTATTTTCAAAATTATTATGACGATTAGATTGCAATATATTATCTTCCAAATATATTATTATAATGTAATTAATATATACTATGTCTAAATCATTTTTTCATACATTATTTTAATCATTTCACTTTCTACTTAATATTATTTAAATGTAAAAATAAGAGTCATTAAATAATTTTATAATCGATCGTGAGAAAACTCTTTTTATTTGCTGTAAATTCAGTCATTTCTTTTTTAGCATATATTTCTCTAAATTATGTAACAAATTTATTATACCAAATAAAAATAAAATAATATTTACTTGTATATTATTAATTTTATTATTAAGATAAAGTTTGCAATGATAGCTTTGTCTCTGATAATTAACCTTTTGTAAATCAGTTAAGATTTCTTAATAGACCTACAGTTCTATTTTCATGACTGTAAACCGAGTCATCAACTCGCGGAGTATTTAAATGGCAGTCCGAATTGTCCTAGATGCTATTCGGGATTTGGGAATATTTCGGGAACTTTGAAAGCTCTCGTTCGTTTGTCACGAAAGTTGTCTCGTTTGCCGGCATCGATGTCACTCGCATGCCATCCCGCATGCCACACGATCCGTAAGATCGAAAAAAAATCATCATTACGAAATCGCTAATAATCGATTCGTTGAATTATCGAATAATAACAAAGAAGAGAAAAGAATATTGATATATTCTGTTTAATTTTAAATCAATTGTTAATTTTTATGTGCACAGCTATAAATAAAGAGAAGTGACTATTGTTGAATTAAACTTCAAGAATGCACATATTTGCATTATCATATTTTCTAATTAATTTCGAGTGGTCTATTCTATTGTAATAAAATTTTAATTAAAGCTTAATCAAAAAAGAAGATGTATACTGAGAGAAAAGTTTTTAGTATTTGTGACTATAATTGCATGGTAAAATAATTATGGCAAGGAGTTTAATTTTTATTGTTATTACTGCTATAATGTTAGTATAATAATTATATTTATATTTTTATATTAAGAAGAATATTGTCTCCGGAAACGACTACAATTTTATATTCTTTGTGATATAAAAATATAAATAACTACAATTAACTACAAATATAATTATTTTTACTAACATTATAGCAATAATAACTATAAAAGTAAAACTTTCGATCATTTATTTTACACAAATTATGATCACAAATACCAAAAACTTTTCTCTCAGTACAGCATGTCAAAAATTGAAAAAGATAAATTTAGAACTTCTTCAATATATTTTTTTTAATATTAAAATAATCTGAGTTCTAAAATTGATCCGAAAAGTTCGTTGTTAAAAGTTGATACATTCATGTTCAACAGAGAATTTGATTATCCAATATCTATGTTCCTTAATGGGACATTGATAAGAGATATCAAATTTAAAAGGAGAGCAACAGAAGTCAACTCGGAGCGAACAGGGGAATCAGATCAGCTGATTCAATGTAGACCTTTCTCGTTTAATCGTTCTTCGTCCCTCGTGCCTTTCTCTCTCGTTCTCTCCTGCTGATGACCATCGCGGTGACAGCCCCACTCGCGGTATTGCCTTCTCTCTCTCTCTCTCTCTCTCTCTCTCTCCCAGGTAATGCACGAGGTCGTCTGTTCGCTGGTGGAAGCCGCTTTCCAAGCGGAGCCTGTTAACCCACTCGGGGCACAGGGCCCCAGTACACTCGCCGCCTTCGGTCCCACATGTCGCACAGTGCGCGAGTGCGCTTTCAACGCATGTCGAGGATTTCGCAAGAGTTTTGGCAGCTCCGACCTTGAGTCCAAATCTGCTGGTCGTAGGTAAACTCCCCTCGAAGGAATAGAAACTCCTTCGGGACTCATGTGTGTCAAGGCCAGCCGGGAGCGACATCCCATCCTTTTTGGATCGCGCCAATGGCTGCGAGAGATAGCATTTCAGTAAAAATCATATCGAAACAACTCCTGTCAATTAAAATCTTCATTTTTCATTCGCGGTGATGTCATTCGTAAATAAAGATCCACCGGTGTTCTCCAACTGGCGAAAGGTCAGGAGAGTGTCTGAATAAAGTGCCTAGCAACAGAAGATATCTTCTCAAAGCCTGCGTTATCTGCGGCTTTTTGTATGCTGCTTTTTTTTTTTCCAAATAAAAGTTAATACTTTGAAATAGCGTGCGTAAGTAGTGAAAGTACAGTATGATTGGCAAAGAAAATATTGATCGTGTAGCCTACAATTTGCTTTGCCGAGAGCGAGGATGGTAACGTAATTTTTCATTTCGAGTGGCCCAGATTCCGGCGAGCCGGAACTAGCTGATCCAGGAAGATGAAGGGATGGTTCGATGCCTTTCGCAACGACGGCGGTCCGACGCTCTACAGTTACAGCAACCGCACTCCTGTCACCGGTGACGTTCCCTTGGTCATCGTATTCGTGATATTCGGCACCCTGTTCGCGGCGTTTCTAGTCATATTCCCGGGCGTCAGGAAAGAGGTGAGCAGTTTTCTATTCCTCCGTCGTGCCTGATCGTGACCGACGATTTAAATTAATTAACGACTTCTGGCCGTGTAAACCTGGTTTTTCTTCCGCCGCAGCGGTTAACCACATTTCTCACGGTTACCCTGAGCCTCTTCGTGGGTGCGACGATTCAAGGTTCGTGCACTTTGTCTACTTTCCAAGTCAAGGGGGGCCTTGGCTGCCAGTGGCGTAACTAACTGATCGGCCTCGCGAAGTTCGATGAGACCGATAAAAAAAGCAGCGATGGGAAAATAAAAAAAAAATAGAAAAGATTAATCGGAAGCAAGCGAAAAATAAGAATATTGAGTGAAACTCCTCTATACTTTTGTTGCATTAAATCATGTTATCTGTATTTCAATTTCCTCGTATTGTTCATCATTTTTAAACACACGAGAGGTTCAAAAAGGTAAAGAACAAGTAAATAATTGAAATAAAAAATATTTCGAGATTTAATATTATACATTAGTTACGCCACTGTAACGCTTGCAGTATTCGCAGTAAATCGCGCGTAGTTTATCTCTAAAGACATTGCTTCGACTGATCAATAAAATTGCGAAATCCATTTGTGGGATGATTAATCGAGATAATCACAAATGTAATGCCGCTAACGTACGAAAGAATAATTGCTGTGCTCTCTATGCGCGCGTAGTGGCGCAATACGGCTCATCCTGGCATACGAGCTCCGCTACCATTGTCAGCTCTTACAGCGCTTTCTCCAAGCATAAGGCAACGGCCGACATAGGCGGTTACATCGGTTTAATGCACATCAATATAACATACAGGCGTAAGTACAGAAAGCTAGATATCTGAATACTTTTTACACGCTCTTCTACAATTGAAGATATCGAGCTACGACTGATCGAATGTAATAAGCTTGGAAATTAAGATTAAAATTATTGGGCTATATTCGAAATAAAACGATAGTCAAGATAACGTTAAAATAAATAGTTATTAATTAAACTGACTTTTAACGATCTATTTTGAAGCCAATTCAATATCGTTTTGACGTCTGACTTGTGTTTCTACTTACGATTGCACACTGCAAATTGCAATTTTCGAACAGATGTTTATGCAACGATTCGTCCACTTACGTCAAGTAGATTTTATCGTTGCAGTATTGCCAAGTAATGAGCAGACGAGCGGTGACGTCGAGTACAATGAAAGATTTTGGTGGCGGAGTTCTGGCGAAATGACCAGCGCATTCAAGCAGGCTCTTCATCAGGGTGCGCCGTTTCCCATTGTTTCCTTGGCGGAGTATTTCAGCCTCCATCAAGAGGGATTTTCTTGGGGTTTACGATATCGCGAAGCTGGATATTATGCTTCGATAATGTTATGGTATATTATTACTTCTGTGTGATGAAATACTTTCGTAGAAATCATTTTGAGAGTCATAATTTAGTATTTACAGTCCGTTTTTATTACAAGTCTATTATCTTAAGTAATGTTTTAAGACGCTATAATACGGCTCTGTAATTTACGACATTTCAAAACTGTCTTACATTTAGAAACGGTTAAATGTAAAAACTGACTATGTGAATACTCTATAGTCCATTCTTATTTTAAGACTATCTTATATAATGACGTTTTAAGACATCAATGCAGCTCCGTGGCTAGTATTTATACAGTGCTTTCCAGCAAGAGACACAGTGAATTATTACATTTTTGCTTGTTGTTTGCTAATGTTAAACGGAGATGAAATATAATCACTGTGTTAAGCGCTGTGTTATGAGATTTTAAGACATAAAATTTCAGTTTTAACTAAGCCGTAATTTCGATTTAGAGCTTAAATTTTACGCCTCAAAATTTTATTGTAGACACCATTTTACACTGTGTCTTATACTGGAAGGCATCAATAATCAATTTTTATTTAAGATTGTTTTAAATATAATGTTAAGATGTTATAATCTTAAGATAATCAATCAAAGAGCCATATCAGCACCTTAAGACATTATTTAAGACGCATTTAAATACAAGAATCGATTATGAATACGAGTTTTCCACTCATTGCCTGTACGCGAAATGAGGAATCTTTCTTGTGCAGGACCTCCTTTGCCTCGTGGTTAATGATGAATTTATTACTTATGGTGGTACCGCGATATGGGGCATACGGCATGATTTTCACGGGTTTATGCATGCTGTTAACAAACCTGATCTACACGACACTCTTACCATGTGAACCTCTGATAGCCCATATCGAGGGCTCGATCCTTTCTTTCAATCTCGGCTGGAATTATTGGTTGGTGTTATCAGCTGGTTCGTGTCCTTGTGTTGAAATTACTTTATTAAGACTCAATCAATGTACAAATATACGTACGTGATTTCTTTTCTTCACAGGTGCTGCGTGCCTCTTCGCGGGACTCATAATAACAGCTATAGATATGATCTTCCCTCATCAATTCTCGACCATACTCGAAGTCGACTACGACACGCCGTATGATAGGCACGTCATTATAGAGGAGAGTTTCGATACGCGTAACGTTAGGCGGAAAATCCCCAAGATTGAAGATTCGTTCGGCGATCGAATAATGAGGTTTGCATTACAATCAGCCGAATTTAAGGGAGATTTGTATATTAAATTGGAGGCGAAATTTGCAAATTTATTTCAGGAAAAGGAATAAATTGCCACATTGTCGTTTAAACGTTATTTATTACACGATATTTAAGACGTAAAAATTTAATTTGTAATAGAAAATTTATTAAAAATATATAGAAATTTTCTGTCACCGGAAGACAGATCTAAAAATTTCGAGTTTTTTCACAATGGCTTCTAAGGAAACACTTTGCTATTTTTTTTATCATGTTCTTTCCTCAGAATACTTTGCTTTACAGATTAAACCTAAAAACAGAAAAATGTTATCATAAAATGATAAAAATATAAATAATTTCAGTTTTTACGCCGTTATTTTTTAGTAACATATTTTATCATCTATTGTAAGTTCAACCTGTAAAGCACAGTGTCCTAAGAAAAACTAGACCAAAAAATAACAGATTATTTTCTCAGAATTTATAGAATTAATCGTGATAAAACGCGAAACACTGGAAATGTATAAATGGAAATTTTTATATCTTTAATAGTAATAGTTTTATATTATGAATCAATTTTCTAATATAGTAAAGTGAATAACACTTAAATATAGAAATGTCCGTTTTATATTTTTCCTGAAATAAATTTGCAAATTTTCCTTCAAAATTTGAAATCTTCTATCTTCCTTTATAATTAAATTTTTTTTTCTTGTATTCTATAGTTCTAAAAATGTTTCAGTCAACTGTCATCTAAACTACAAAATAGACATGCCGTTAAAGAGGATACCGAAGGTGTCATTAATCGAGGCTATACGTCGCACGAGTTGTCCGAATTCCCGCAAGAAATTGGTGATGAGTCCAGCAAGAGTAATTGGTCGTATCCATTCCCGCCAACCTCGCGCAGAACCATTAATGCCTAATATATTTCTCAAATGCTACGGACAATTACGATACTCATCGACTTTCCTAAACGCTATTAAAAATACTTAGATAGGTATTTTATTTTATGATTATTTAATACTATTTAATAAAAAAAGAGAATCCAAGACGTCTCTGATTTGAATCATATGCGGAAATTCCATTTTGAGAGCGTTTACCCTACAATTACGAATGTAAAAAAAAATTTGATAATAAAGTAAAAATAAATATATGTACACACACGCACACACACACGCGCGCGCGCGCGTAATTTTTTTATCTATGACGAAATTTCATTATAATTTATTATAATAAATAATTTTATAATTAAAAAAATTATATAATAAATTTTATAATAAATTATAATAAAATTACAACTAAGTTTTTTAGAGTGTTTAATTTGGGAAGATAAAAAGATAGGGAGAAAAAGATTTTCTTTTTTGAATTTATAAATAAGAAATATAATACTCATGATAATAAATAGTAAAAAGCAACGCTTCAGCGTATAAATATGTACATTCTAAATATGTAAATCGTGGAGAAAGGTTGTCAAACACATTGACAGTCCGTTATCTCATACAAACAGGGAGCAGTGTATTGGACTAGCCAAAGTTCTCGAAGTGATGAATGAAGTACGGCAACCGCCGTGTTTTATTAACTTCATCGCATGCAGACATGACGCTTTTCGTCAGAGGACGCGGCCCACAGCTAAATACTCCTATTTTGCTAACCTGTATAGATAAATAAAATCATTCAACATATTTTTAAAAAATAATATCAACAATATTATTAGCAGGCCGCGCAAAAGCACGAAGGACGTTTAACTCTTTATCTTCTTCAAACATCCCTTGAGCTTCTATGCGCCGAACGAGTGCATTCTTAATAAAAACAAATATCATGAACGCACATAGCTGTGTTTCTTTTGAACAAATTTCAAAAACGACGTCATGTCCGGCCGACCAAAGTGATTGATGGCCTTCAGGCCGGTGAATATACTCTTCTTCGATAGCCTCTGAAAGTGATTCTCACATATGTACTACATATGTGAAGCAAAATGTTATTAATAATTAAATCCGATTGAATTAATTAAATATAAGGAGAAATTTTGCGTACTTTTCCATCGCGGATACAAAAATTCCAATATGAATTCGCTTACCAGCATGGTGGTACGCAAATCGAACTTATGAAAGAATTGCGTTATAAATATGTGAATTTCAAGCACATCCGTAACGTCTTTTCTCTCAACATCTCTGAGAACGTCAATAAACCATTCGAAATGTTTATGCGATGGGCAGATCCATAAAAAATAGACCTATACAAAATAAAAAGAAAGTGACACAATATTTATTATCGAATAAAAAAATGGAAGCATTTTCTTACTTTAATGAGCCGTTAAATTTAACGCAATGGATTATCTATCCCAACAATATTCCATATTCACGTTTCTCTTTCGACAGTAAAACGTACTTTCTAATAATGAAGCAATCGTCACTTTTGCATCAACTTTACCGTAACAACAGTTTCAATATGAATATGTATTTTCAATTTCTAATATGAATATACATTTTTAGAAATACTTCTCAAACGGATCACAAACAGTTAAATTCAATTAAGTTACTTCCTAATTTCGCCGATTATGAATTTTCTTTATAAAATAAAAATAAATAAATTTTTTTTATCCGCTTATTCTTGTTATAAAATTTTCTATAATAATTTATATTTTATATAAAGAATAAATTACATTTTGTATAAAGAAAATAAATATATTTATGTAAAGATGTGTCTTTTAAATTTTCCTCACTTGATTATTTTCTTCATTTAATTTTTATTTTGGTTTGCACTTACCTTCTTGCACGCGACGCCTGAATATCTATTGGTGGAGGTTCCAAATACGAGATCATTGAGCATCGAGGCATAAGGAGTCACCCCGATGCCACCTCCAACCATCACCGCGACCTCGAACTTGTACCAATCCTGATTTCCTCCACCGAACGGACCCTCTATACGAATCTTCGGATGATCATCCTCCGGGTTATAGTTACAAGGATCGAAGTAATTACGGAGCTTCCACGTCCACGGCCCTTGAGCTTTTATGTGGCACGATAGAAAATTCTCGTGTGGCGCGGAAGTCAGCGTGAAAGAATGAAATTCATTAGACCTGAAGGCAGTGCAGGCGAGACGTACCCACTGACCCGACAGGTACTTTAAGTTCGGAGGTCTGTAGAATTTGATCTTTATTACGTCGGAGGGGAGTAATTCCGTCTCGATGATATCCAGAGCCATGTATTTAGTTCTCAAGCTGACGACCTGAAATCAGTGCTCTGATAACACTCTTCGGCGCTTGATGTTATTTTTATGTTGCATTAATAATTCAAATCAAATAATTTTAGCGACAAAAGACGATTTCCATTAAATGTGAGATAATACGTAACATGTTACGTCATGCATGATCTCCATACATAATTAATAAATTTTATAATTATGTGTGATTACGGGTGTGATGCATATATACGTGTAAAAAAGGGAATTGTTCTTTTTCTTTGTCACTGTTCTACTTTCCGAAAAAGCGGGTATAAAATTACTTTATCTAGCGCGTAAATGATTGCCGGGCCGACGAAGAATATCCAGAATCGCGGTTCGCCTGTCAAACGGGCTAAACCATGGATAAGACATAATGCATATAGTACTACATAGAGACTATGCGTCGACCAAAAGAACTTGTAGGCTTTCTGTCGTATGGTTGGATGTGCGAAGACGAAAATAATCGTCATGATGACGAAAAGAAGAATACCGGTTAAACCTGCAACAAGAGCGAAATAAGGGAATCATGTCAACGTTCCGAATGTCCAATGAAATTGTGAAATCTTTGGCGAGAACACCTACCGGTCACTGTTCTGAACAGCCAAAAAGAGATAGTAGGCCGCGCGTCGCTGGGAAAGCTGATTTCACTGGTGAGGCAGCGAAGATGAGCTATCGGTTGCGTAGAAACGTGATAAAAGTTGACTATGTGACCGACCGTATGCAGCACAGAGAAAAAAAGTGCCGTACATGCTGCGATCTTGTGGAATTGTATGTGCGAGTCCAGCGGGATGTACTGCTGAATCGAGAATTCCTTCAGCTTCGTCAACAGATTACGCGACATTGTTAATAGCAGGAGACTGTAGCAGAAGGACAGTGCGGCTGCTGATCCTCTGGTTATGGCGATTCCCACGCCCATTATATGTCTGAGATCCGTATGTTCTGCCATAAAAGAATAATCTGCGAAAAAAAGGCAAGAGATTGAAATTTTGCAGCAAACGAACAGAATGCTTTCTGAACAAATCATATATTCAAAAGAATTAGGAAAAATTACAATAATTATATAACATAATATAATATATTATTATATATAATATGATTATATTAATATAATAAACTATATAATCATATATTCAAAGATGTCTAGAAAAATCGAAGTATATTTAGACGTGTTTTGAATTTTTGTTCTACTTTGAGATCGATTAAATACTCACGAATAAATCTCTCGACAAAGAGAGCTATGGTGACCACGTAAAACACAAAGAGGTAGAATATATTCTGCCTGTTCTCTTCGAGAAAAGTCGATATGGCATCCCACTGCTTTCGAGTCCAGCTCTTCGAATCTTCCGGGGGTAGTTGATCGATGTGAAAGCTGGTCATGCGAGCAACATTCGTCGATGTGTCGAGAAAATTCTGCTTGGCACCTTTGCAATCGAGACCGATCGCGACGAAATCACCTTTATATTCCTTCATCATCAATTTAAAATCGTTGTACGTGAGGTAGTCCTTCCTCTCGAGTCCAGCGTCCTGATTAATAAGGGATTTAGCAGTTACCGCGACGATGACAAAAGACATTTTAAAATAACTATTAAGCTACCATAATGAAGTGAAAATAATAAAAGCGCACCTGGAACATGCCGTCGATCAATTCCGTGACGTGATCATCCGAGAGACTGGTGGTACGCGCTATTTCCACCAACGACCTCAGCATCTCCGACAGTTCTTCCTTGTCGATCACGCCGTTGCTATCCTTATCGCACATGTCGAAGATGATACGCAGCTTGTCCTCGGTTTTACCACGTGAGAACAGTAAGACCGTGTCCAAGAATTCCTGAAATTCGAATCGCTCTTCGCTGATGATCGTCAGACAAGGTAAGGAAGTTATATTCAGACAAAATGGTAAAAGCGCAGCTTCGATGAAGCGAGCGACAATTATACCTGGAAAGAAATCCGGCCGTCGCCGTCTTTGTCCACGATGTTGAACATTTTCTTCACGAAGACTGCGTCGGGCCGCATGCCGAGAGCACTCGCAAACTCGCTCTTGGAAAGCGATGTGCGCATTACCGTGACGACCTCTCCGGTGTCACTGTCTTCAGACCGCCGCCTTCGTTCGCCGGGCCGTAAACCGAAAGTCAACGCGTACGCTTCTCTGAAGAACTAACAGCATTTCGCAGTTGTTATCGGGAAATGTCATAATTCTTCCATTCGTGTATATAATTAATACTATAAATTTGTGTGTAGTATAACAAGCGTGTGGAGCGAATTATTTTGCTCCCTTATTTTAAAAGTGACACAACTAAAAAAATTAATTAACCAATATAATCATACATAATATTAGCCCTATATTATATTGTTTAATTTATTTAATTATTTGACCGTTTTTTTTTTATTTATTGAATTTTAAAAAAATTAAATTTCTCAGAAAATGAGATAAACTATTTTTCAATTTGACCGAAAATTATTGACGAATCAGATAACATAGATAAAAAGAATATATTCATGACATAATCAAATGCGATTTTTATTTGACGAACCTTTAAAAAATCCCTTTTGAGTTGTAAAGATTTCGATTTTTTTTTATAAAGTTAAATTAGTTCATTTTTTGTAAAATGAGTAATGTTTGTCTAATCCATTCATGGAAATAATTCACAAAAAAAAGCTCTTTTGATACGCTCTTGAAATAGGAGAGCGAAATAAATTATATAGAACCTATATATTTTCATATATAATTATACGTCCATATTTATCTTTTTTTTTTTATCAATTAAGAAATTATTTCTTCATGAGATATTAATCCACGTTTCGATGGTGAACGGAGCTGCGTATACATAATTCATAAATGTATACCCGTGAGAAGGAGAGACAAACCTGTTCGAGCTTCTTTTGCCGGCGCTCCTTGGTTTCCGCTTTTGCCAGCATAATATCCCTTGCAATTGGCGTGAGTGTGAAATGCTTTTTTTGTGACGCCAGAAACGCCTCCAATTTCGCAATGAACTTTCTACGCGAAGCCAACGAATCGAGTTCAAGGACAAGGTCGTAATCACGCGGTATACGTAACAGCACTAGGGCTTTACGATGTCCGGTTTCGCTCTCCTGAAACAGCGATTAATATTGTAATTATCGAATGCGACGTGACGTTAAAGAGTCAGCTGTTACTTAATGAAGCGTAGAATTTGCGACGTAATTTTGAGTAGTCAATAAAATATAATTACCGGATGATGCAATTAATAATTTCTTAAATTGTAGTTGTGATATAATTTCAGATTTCAGAAACGCAATTTAGATTGTTTCATAGATATAGGATAGTTGTTATTATGAACATTTTTCAACATTAGAGACTTTATGGATTTTTGGGGGGAGGAGGAGAGGGAGAAAATAAATACAAATTTTTTCCTAATAAAAAAAATGATCCATATATTTGTTTATTTATCGATTCTCTCGCGTTTATTTCAATTTTCAACATTAAACATATCTATTGGTAATTAAAATTTATTTATTTTTTTATATTTTAAATTAAAAATTTTAAGCAGACGTGAAGATAAAAAGCAAGAATTACGTCCTTTGTTTCAGAAAATTAATTCAAAAAAGATATATTATTTTATAAATTAGATAAAGAATTTAATGACAAGTAATTTTTTAATGTCATTAAAAGATTATTATTTATTTTTGCAATAATAAAAAGATACCTGTGATTCTTCCATAGTTATGGTGTTAACGCCGCTGAAATCGAACGTTCGTAGTTTCTCCCCTTTTCGATCAACGATATGCAATGCCGCTTCCGGTCCGAATTTCACCTTCACGAGACGGCGATGGTTTGCGTGCAGCCACTCACGTACAATCATCTTATCAACGCAGATCCGACCATCGCTTCGCTTTTGGATTGCCTCTTGAAGTATTTTCAATCTACGCCGCCGTCTATTCTGTAGTTTCACCAATCCGTACCCGGCACCGGCGCAAAGGATCGGAACGAAACCGAGGAACACGCACGCGTAAATGTAGACGAGTTCGCTACCCTATAATGAGTATTTATTAAATATTATGTTAAAAAAATAGTAAAATAGTATTTTCTTTATCCAAGAATTTTGTTCAACATAACAAAAAGGAATGTCAGAAAAGCTCGCAAGAATTTAACAAATCCAAACTGTATACGAGTATATATTGCTTAATGCTTATATTTTACTGCTTAATTTTTTTGTATACCATAGTCTTTAGTGTTTGAGAATCGCAATTTTAAAAAAAGAAGAAGTATAATAAAATTATTTGTGAATTTAATTACTAAAATAAAAACATTATAAAGGTTTTCTTATCTAGTAACAAAAATGGAATATCGGAAAAGCTTACAGTTGCTAAGAGTTGATATCCCAAAAATCGCAATTTTTCAAAAAAGAAAACAAAATAAGATTATCTAAATTTAATCATACAAATTTGAATATTAAAGATGTCATTTTATTCAATATAACAAAAATAGAATGTCGGAAATGATCAAAATTGTTAAGAGTTAATGCTCCAGAACTGTATTTTAAAAAAGAAAAGAAAAAAATAGAATAAAATTATCTCAATTTAATTAATGAAAATCAGTAAAGACGTACTATCCAATGTAAAGAGAAAATATTTAAATAGTTCCAGAATAGCAATTAAAACAAAAAGAAAAAGTAAAATTATCTTAATTTAATTTAAAAAATCGAGTTATTAAAAAAGTTATCGCAAGATAACTTTCGAAAGATAGTTAAGAAATAAGTTCGATACAACTGATTGAACTGATTACCTCAAAGTAGTCGTAGCGCTGTAGGGGGACGCAAGATTCGAGCATTGTCGAATTCAATTGGAATGGTTGAGGACATGGATCACCGTCTTGCCAAACGAAGACTTGTCTTTGGATCGCGCCGAGAGGTATACCGGTCGCGTTCGTGATCACGTCCCAAAGAGTAATACGACGGATTTCCTCTATCTCATTTTTCGTAAAAATGCTAAAATTGAATAAAATCGCGCGTAAAAAACTCCTATAATTACATTGATTTCGTATATATCTCATATAATTTATTTCAAAGACCGTACAAGAAATAAACAGTTAGGCTCCATTATTGGAAAAAGGAAAATCGACATGCATAAATGTTAATATAATTGTTACGAAAACTAATTCACTCACCCATTTTCCTCGTTCTCAAACCAGAATCTATCGGAGTCCCGCAAACGGAGGAATTGTTCCTTTATGACCGTGGTGAAGAGCTCGCCAGGGCCACCCTTGGATTCGAGCATTCCGCCGACGTAGACGTCGACGTTGTTGAGATTGTTCGAGTAAATCTCAATGAGGGTACGCAGCAACGACGGATTTTTGTTGAATAATTCTGGATTGATCTCGTTCCATGTTTTCCGTTTGGCTAGCTTGAAGCTCATCCTGGCTGTATTGTAGTCTGGAAGACCATTGTCGCGACCTCGCATGATGTTCAGGGCGCCGAGGTCTCGGCGCGAAAATTCCATGGGGCCAAAGAGATTGTTTCGGATGTCAGTACCGAGAAGATTATCTTCCTTCTCCGCCAATTGCGACGCCATGCCCATGATCAGCTCCTCGATCGTGCTGTTAGCTAAAACCTCCTGTGAGCAGCATCTATGTTTAATATGATCACAAACCTCATAAGAATTTAATGTAATAATTAGATCACATTGATGTTCCAGAACTTGAAGCTACATTTTCAACGACAATAATTTTTAACAAACTAAGTGAGTCAATTTCTCTTGCAAGAAAAATTCAAGGAAAATGATTTTACAATTTTTTTAAATTTACTCTTTTTGAACATTTTGAACAATTTGCTCCTAAGTCAAACATTCTGAAAAATTAAAGTAATCGAAGATTATTAAAAAACTGCTTAGATAATTAAAAAAAAGTGTTGTTAATAATAATTATTCAAGTTTAATATCGACAATTATAATATAATTGAAATGTTTTAAAATTCTTAAGTATTTAAAGAATTAAATATTTTAATAATTTTTTCCCGAATTTTTTATATATATATAAAGACTAAAAATAATCAAAAATTATTAAATAAAAGAAATTAAAACACAAATTATAAAAAAGTAATAATTATCCAATATTAATAATTAATAATAATTATTTCAAAAGTTTATATAGTTAATTAATATAACATTGAATTACGAGAATTGTATCGTAATAATTGATATAACTAATAAGTAAAATGTAATTAAAAATATCCGTATATGAAAAGTAATCTCTGTCTGAAGTTGAGTATCTTTCAAAAAGTTTACCGTGAAAATATAAATAGACTCACGTTTGAGTCCCACCACGTAGAACAAAGTCTTATAGCTGGCTGGTCTGTGTTGGTCTTCCTGTATTCGCAATTTTCATTTCGCCGATATATGCCAGGCGGTATAAGAGTATGACCAAAACGAAATGCGGCGCTTTGAAAGATATGACTAATACCCGGATGCAAGTCAGGTTTATAACCAGTGTACGAAGGAAGATCCTCGTTTAGCAATGCCGGAAGATACTCGTAAAGGATTATGTTCTGTAAAAAGGTAGAAAAACCTCACGTGCCGGGAAGCAACGTTTCGCGAGCGGGAAATGCAAATTATGTATAATAAATTTAGTTGCGAAGTTCAAAACAACACTATTCAAATACCAAGATTTTTACAAAAGTTTACTACAAACATTTTATGTAATTAGTAAGCAATTTTACTTCTGTTTGTAACTCTCTTTTCGCGCTAGAAGCAATACCGCGTCTTTATTTTTTACTGTCTGTCGTTGAGAGAAAATTATAGATAAATTGCTATCCACCTGAATCGTTCCGATGACCATCTGACGTGCCTTCTGAAAAATTTCTTCGTCGGACATGTCGGGATGCTCTCTCTGCACGCGAGCCGCTAAGACATTATGGTATCGATAGAACAAGATTCCTAAAGCCAGTAACGGTGGATGCTGATTCGTTCTCGGATCCCCGAGGACTGTGCAATATAATTAATTATTAGGTTACTTTCGCAAGAATCAGAACATTGATTGCGGGGAAAGTTAAAAACGCGCGACGTAATAGAATAGGCACGAAGCGCATGCGGTTAATGGAAAAATTATGAGTAATAGTGCAAAAAAGTCTCAACGGATCGGCGCGCAGCAACGATCGCGTATAATAACATAATACTTAATTAGTAGGAAGAATCAAATTATGCAAGTATCGAACGACTATGTTGCTAAAACATGCGGGGAACGATATTTTCAATAAGAAAGTGAATGCTGGCAAAATTATGTATACATCGGGCTGTACCGCAAATTTCGCATCACATAATTAATAAGTAAAATCAATTTTTTTCTCAAAAGTATATCGATATTGCGATGAAAATTTTTCTTAAAATTTTCTATACATATGATTTTTTAAAATTTTTTCGAATTTATGTATAATTTTGTAACTTTTTTTAAAAAAGTTTCTTAGATATATGCTAAGAAAATCTACATCTTTCCTACAGAATTTCCGAAAAAAAAAATTTACCGAATTTGAAGAATTAAAAAAAAATATTTTTCAGAAATTTTTCCATAAGTTTGTTAAAAAATAAATGAAAAATCTGTATAAAAATTATAAGAAATTTTTATAAATATTAAAAGAATTCCATGAGAATAAGCAAGTGAAAACGAAGTGTTTTCGTCAGTTAAACTTTCTAGCTAAGTATAGACAGAATCATTTTCCATTTGAAAAAAATGTTCATAGGTATCTCGAGATCTTATCATTCAACCGAGATGTTTGCCGAATGAAAGGAATTGAGAAAAGAATTACAGTGCGTGATTAAAAATCAGTTAGATAATATTCAGCTAGGCGGAGCGCGATTATGAATTTCTTGAGAAAGTCTTCGGGTTATTTATAGGATAAATTTATACACGTAGATCCTCGCTTACGATATAGCCGCTCCGGGCTGAGCATTCGCATAACGTTCGGCACCGCGTGATTGAAGAGGGGCGCGCGCATGGTGTTCCTCACGGGAAATTGTCTCCTTTGCTCCATGAGGAGGCTGCCGTTCTCGAACGCGCGCATTGTATTGGCCCACGCCTCGCTGCTCGAATAGACGAAGCTGCCATCGATCCAGCTCGTGACTTTATTTATCTGCAATCTCACGTATTCAGAGCTACTTCTCACGGATCGCTGTCTTGGGGATCGGCGAAGCGTTTAACCGCTCTCGATTGAGAAGAAAAAAAAAAAAAAGAAAAAAAAAGTAAAACGAATATTGTGTTTCGCAACGAGAATGACCTATCGCCGTGGTATCCAGCGATAGATCATTAAACGTGACTGTAATTTAGATAGAGATCGATTCGGACGTCCGATATCGTTATCATAACCGGCGAAAGTCAGATAAAGTCGAAAGTCTATTCCGCTCCCGGAAGTAAGGCCGTGAAGTGATTCGCGGGGCGCTAGATTGACCCGGCACGCTCGAGAAAAGCGGGAATTACCTGTTCCCGCGGGCTGTTGGGGCTGCGCCCGGTTTGACGGTCGTAATCCGCTCGGAGGAATGGAATGTACTTGTTACCTTGGCACTCCTTGTCGAAAACCGGATCGCATTTGTCCACGTCGATTCGATGAAATTCTATGGGGCAACCACTTTCGCTGGCCATGATTATCTCCGACGTGACCAGCTGTCCTGAAAAGATTCACCGTTCGAGGATGTCGCGAGTCGCGTACGATCTTCCGGCAGGAAGATCTACGGTATGTCGCATGCGTCGCGAATTTATCCGATCTCTTGGATTGGTTTATATAATATCGTGCATTTTTTTTTTTCGCGGCGAACTACGAGGCAACAGACGTTGACAGACGTGACAATTAACTGTGCCTGTGCACGTGTACGTGTTCGCCTTTAGACAAATGAGGATTGTATAAGGCAAGTAATATAATATCCACGCTGTAGATAAAATCATACTGAGATGCACAGTCGTGGCGTGATTGATGGTAATCTACGTAGAAATTTATCCCTGTCTTATTGTTAAATAATTTTTATTATATAGTATGGATTAAAAATGTCAGTATTTCTTGATGACATAATTTAGCACGGAGCTTTGAATGCTCAGCGCTTAAATTTTAAGTATATTTTTTTATATAAAATTAAATATGCTTACGTATAGAAAAGCCAAGATTTATATATTTATATAAGACATTTTACATAAAAATAAAAATGATTTTCTTTTTTTTATTAAATCAAAGATTTTTAAATATACATTTTGTCATTATATAAGCAAATATTTTAGGTATAAAATAAAGCAAATTTTTGTAAGTGTTCTTTGTTTATAAAAATTCTAAAAAGTGTCTATTAAGGTATCAATTTAACAACTTTTTTCTTTCTTGCCTTTTTCAGTACTAATAAAAAAACCACTTATATTTTTTTAGGACTGTTCGACGATTTCCTGCTTTTTGTCTGACTCTACTTATATATTATTATCCGTAATTATTCTCACCGAAGAAAGCGAACAATGCGGTTCGATTTTTCACCGACGGCAGGCCATCGTCGCCCTGCATGAATAGATCGCTGAGCTTCCGAGGAGATGGCCTGTCTTGGCCAGCCATCGCATACACACCATCGGAGTATGCCGCCGGAATCTTTCGGATTAGCCTACTGTCTATGGAGGTACATGCGACTAGTATTAGGATAACTTTCCATGGACAATCACCTTCGCTGTATCATGTAGAAATATAATCGCGGGGTCATCACTTTCATGTCTCATCAACTCTCCTAAGATTTTTCGCATCATTCTTATGATTGATTAGTTCTGATGCCCTTTCTTACTTGAATATTCGATGGAAAATTGATAAAGCGTAAATTTAATTAAACAAATATATAATTTTCGCGTAAAAGAATCCCTGATACGTCATTTTGTCGTCATTTTGACGTCAAAAGCTTCGAGAGATAATTGCAATAGTAATCTTGTCAAAACCTATTTAAGAGAAATTTTCTACTTCTTGAGAATTATTGAGTCTCAAAAAAGCTATGTATAAATACGAGATTAATTTTTAATTAACTATTGTCAATAAAAAATTGAATAAAACGTGGAAATTTTTTTTTTTTTTTCTAATAATTTGTTGAGATGTTTCGAAATGCTTTCACTAGTAAATTTATTCAGTGAAAAGAACGCGTAGATTTTAATAAAATGACAACCCTGACGTGCGTAATATTGTAATAAAACAGCGAAGGTATATATTGGATTTTAGTACACAAATTCAAATACTTGCCAATTGCACCCCAATCAGGATGTGCTAGATTGTTAAAAAATCCATCGTATCTCTGTTTATTGACCGCATGGCTGTGCCCTGCTCCTAAAATAGGCTTACTTTATATAAATAAATTCTCTAATTTTTCGAAATTTTACAATATAGCGATATTGCTCGCTGAACGAACAATTGATTACCGATATTGACATCACGTTAAATTAAAGTGAGAGTTAATAATCCGATGAGCAACGAGTTCAGTACGTAAAATATGATTTCTCTGTTCTTTAATTAATTATTAGAAGAGCGTAACGCTTTCCTGTTTTGAAAATATGATTAGGGTATTCGGGGCAAAATGTATGTGCAAATAATCGAAAGTGGGTTAAAAGTATAGAACGAGTATTTAACGAGCTCTAAATCTACCGTAAAATTTCCATCTCTCGTTCCGATTTGGTCCGTAACTTTCGTAAATATTTTTTATCATAAATTAAATTAACATGATATTAATGTATATTTTTATTTCGCTTTCGGATTTTTATTCAAATTTGTTATGCCGTGTTTTATCGAATTAATTATGGTTCCCTAGATGACACTTATAAGATTGAGAATTATTATTTATGCAGTCTCGCGGATATAATTCTTTGAGCGCGATTATTAAATTTATTTTAACAGACAACTTAAATAATTCATATATAATAATACACATCTATTTTATAATAACAAATATTGCGAGTAGTTGTTAAAAATTATTACTAAATTACTTTTTGCGTTATCAGAAGTTACGATACATTAATAGTATAAAAAATTTGGCATTCAAACTCAGAGCCTCGTGTTACGACCATTTCGGCAGCTCCCTTTTGTGAACGTCGAGACAACTTACAATAATAGGTGCCGGAATGATAACGGCGATTGTACTTACCGGTTTCAGCGGGTAATACGGCCCAGAATGCCCAAGCGATCGCGCAGAGCGGCGCGATGCTGCGGGCCGGCGGCGGCCGTCGTCGTGTCATCATGTGTCACTCGTTCTCGCCTGATTCACGCCCGTGCATTTCTCTCATGCCAAAGCGAGCGTTTTCTTTTTCAGGCCCTCGTACGATCTCTTTCTATCTTTCTTTCTTTCTCTACCATCGACGGTGTCCTCGGGGACGCATGCCGTTGGTACCGTCTATCAGCGGGCGATACGAGAATATACCAATCGCGCGGCACATACGAATCTCTCAATTCACCGGAGCCCAAAGACGCGAACCGGTCCAGAGAGACTGGAAGGCGGCGGAGCAGTGCGGCGGATCGTTCGCTACCACCTGGCAGTCTCGCCGAAGAAACGAGAAAGAGAGAAAGAGCTCACCGCGGGTGACACGGAGTGCAAAAATGCCGCCGTAGGATTTTTTCGACTGGTCCGAATGGTGGCGAATGGTCACGTGTGGGCGCGCGGATAAGAATTGAAAAATGAAGGCGGTATGGCGCGCACCTCCGTAGCACCACGTGCCTGGTTTTTCCCGGAGAAATTAAATCACCATCCGCTATCTCGGCAGCACGGGCCCGTCGTGGAAACGGGAGGACAGACGGAGCAACGATGATACACACACGCGGGCCCCAAGAACGGCTGTGGCTGTCTCTCGGAGGAGACTGTGGGGATCTGACTGTGCGCTGGTCTGCACCTCCGCCACCGCACACAGTCGCTCTTGGTCGCGCGGTGAAAGTCGCCGGCCTATTTGTTTCGTTACCGCGAACGCGCCTCCTTCTCCTTCTCCTCGTCCTCCTCCGTATCTGTCCCTCTCGCCGCCTCCTCCGCGGGCTACGGCGTCGTCAGCCTCAGTGTTCTTCAACCATTTTTCGTACGACGCTTCTATGTCCATTTTTACCAAAATGTAGATTGACTTTAACGTAGCCTTCATTTTTTTTTTTTTCCAATTCTAAGTTAAGTCAAACCAAATTGATCTATGTCGATAGTAGTAGACATTAAAGATAAGAGTTGGCATTCGTACGTTCAACGTTCTTATCTTATCACGATTTTTTTCAATCGACTCAATTATACAATTCGTTTTACCCTCGTTTCCATACATCAATACACAGATTAACTTGGTAACCAACTCTAACTTACTCTTTATCTTTTTCCAACTTTTACAACTAGGAAGAAGATAAAAAGTAAGTTAGACCAAGATTAAAGCTAATCTACATTGTTAGAAATGGGTATTAACGACAATCAAAATCTCAAACTTTATTTGAAAGAGCCTTATCCTTTGATGCCTAAAGCCGTTCCGATTAAATTGTTAGAGCCAACTGAGGCTCGAGGGATCGTTCTTTAAAAACATCCTATTTTAAGTAACGTTCGCGGGAATCAAGGCATTCAAGGAGCGTGCTCGCGGTGCACTTACTGCGGTCCCACGACTGTGCTGGTTGAAAAACCACTGTACATGAAGGCGCGATTCCGCGCGGCGGCGGCGGCGGCGGCGACGTCACCGCGGGCGCAGGCCTAGTTTTCGAGTCCGCGGCACCGATTACCCAAGGCGAAACCTCTCTCGAGTCCCTGCCGGTCGTTTCAAGGTCGAGCAACGTCGGATGGACGGTGCCGATGCGCACGTTAGAGACGACACGGAGGACACGGTACGTTCGTGTAATCAAGTCGCGACATTCCCCAGTGACTTTTTTTTTCTCCTCTTCGACAGCCGCACTATCGTAGTGAAAATCCGTGTCAACGATGCAAGTCGACAAACGATGGTCGGAAAGAGTAGGATAACACGCTGATACGTCACGTAACGACATCAACGGAAGCACATTTTACCGATTTACGAGTTGGCTCCACGTTTGTATTATGTTGGTCGAACACGTTGTATTTGATGATCGAGTAACGTTACGTTCAACAAAGAATATTTGCATTTTGATGATTAAATAACACTAAATACGTGTTTCGAACAACAGAAGTCTGAATGAGATGTAAAGTGTGTTTTAAAAGGATTAGAGTGCTTTTAAAAAACGTCTCTGTGACTGATACATTACATAAAATACGTAATGATAATTATCTCGAACAATACGCTTGTATTGTTTAGGTTAATTATCGTTACGTATTTTAATTATAATTAATAGTACATCTCTTGTCGCGCGCTCTTGTTTCGAAACCGTAGACCTCTGTTTCAGATCCCAGATTTCTCGCAATGTAGTTTACACGCAGCTTAATTAGGCTGCTCATCGGGATTCGACGACGGGTGCTGTTGGCAGCCGGATACACAAAAGGTGCGTCCATCGGCGGCGTACTCGCATTATGACTCAACCCGGAGAGAAATCGCGTCTACTGTTCTCGACTGCTGGTCGATCTTTTATCGCCCTTGGCACAAATCGGCACTTGGAAAAGGAGATCACGCGCATTGTTGTGTGCAGCGCATTCATGCAGCCGCTTCTTCATTTCGGAAGCGCGAGATCTTTCGAGAGGTCTTTCACCTTCCTCCGGAAAGGATGAAATATCACCCGCATAAATCCAAATGCGTTTTCGCAGGGATTCCCCGGTCTTGTTCAATCGCAAGAATGGGATGCACTTGTAAAAGAACTTGTTTATTCGTATACCACCGTTTGCATACAGAATCATCGAACAAAAACTTTCCGTTTCGTGGAAGGAACGAGATCATCGCAAACCGTTCGCGATCGTCGTGAAATAAAAAAAAAAAAACCAAAAGGATTGCATATAACTCTCATCGACGTCGTACTTTCGTTCGTGTATTTATTGTCGCGTCGAAAGGCATATTAGCGCGCTCGTTAGAAAATATTTCGTTCCGGTACAAATACTTAAAGTACACCCATGCTTTCGTGCAAGTCCACTCGCACGTACTCTGGGAAGATGGACGGAGACCGCGGAGGTGTCGAGTGGCGGTCACTTGGAGTTTGAGTTCGAGGGGTAGTAGTAAACCACCGCAGGCGCTGGCAGTTGCCAATGAGCGGCATGGAGCTCGATCAGTTGCAGGAGAGTCCTCTTCACCGGTGGCAGCGTCGTCTCTTCTGCTAGGAAGGCGTCCCGCACGCTACCGAGCAGTTGCTGTAGTTGCGCGGGCAGCTCCGCGTCCAGGTCCTTGCCGATGCACGTGAGGATGAAGAATAGGCAGTTCGTCTATGATTTAGACGAAGAAAGAGATCAACCTTTTATTGAATTTCGATGAACTTCAATTTCGGCCAAAGATTGGTTCGTAGTAATTCGGGGAATCCAGCGCGAGAATGACGTAAGTTCATTCGATCGTGTGAAATCTACCTTGGGACGCGTTCAGATTCCCACCCGAGTACTCTCTAGATATCTTTACACATTAGGTTTTTTTTTTTTTTTTGGAACAAGAGTAAAATGACGCTTGGACGATACTTGGATAGGAATTCGAACATAGCTTTGGATTGGCAATTTCATATTTGTATAGATTTGTCTAATACTTATGTTGTACTCTGTAATTTTGGCTCAAACTTGGAACGGAATAGTAAGAAATTTTGCTAAGCTAATATAAGACTGAACACTTATAAAAAATTACTGAGAATTTTCGGATTTTCCAGATAAGATTAGAGAATTTTTTATTTGAAATAAATTAGAGTGCAACACAAATAAATATATTGAAAAGTAGGAGGTATTACACGAAACTATATCTATCATTTTATAGAATTAGAGCCGCAAACTTATAGGGTAGTATGGAGAAGATTATTATAGTAGTCTATTCTGCCGAGTATTGTCTCACTCTGATATTCTTAATAAAAACTCGCTAGATATACATGAGAATATACTATTTATATATGTCATACTTATTGCTAACTGATTGTTAACATTCTGCGTTATCAAGAAAAAAATGATCCAAAAAATAACATTTTCAAAAGTTAATAAATAAATAAATAAAATGTCCTAATAAAATTCTATGAAGATTCCTTATTCTTAAAATTAAAAAAGAAATCCCTTAAAAATTTCAAATTTCCAGGTTTCTCTATATAAATAATAAACATCTTGTAATAACAAATTCGATATTGGATACACTCAATACTGGTGCACAAAATCATCACAAATTGATGTAAAGATGTGTATTTAATATAAATATAGATGTGGCTTAAGCACCGAAATCCTTAATAGACTTTATTATGCTGTTTGGCAAAATATATTTTATAATTCGAAATGTTTACATTTCACTTTTACACTTACAAATTAGATTAGTGTGTAATAGTTTAAGGCTGTGTTCCACTTAACGCTCGCGAGCATCGTTTGTTCCTGTTTGATAAACAACAAGGATGAAATGATTCCACGAGTGTTGCAAGCGATCAGTGGAACGCAGCCTTAATATGTCAATACATATTAGTGCGTCCGATCGAATTCGTTATAAGGATGAAGTTAATAAATTCGGTTTTGTCGCAGGACGATGGTTTTGTTTTGTAACACTCGTCAATCGAACTCAGGCTTACCTCGGTAAGTGAATTGATGGCAGGTGGCTGCAGACAATCCTGGCAACATTTCCAAAGCAGCGTGAGCAGCACGCGTCCGGGAGGAACGCCCTCCTGCTGTGTCTTCAATTGTAGCTGCCGTCGTTTCAACTGGAACAACGCGATTATGCACGTTTATGCGGGCACGCTCGAAAGCTTAGTACCGTCATAACATGCAGCAGACAATAAAAAAAAAACAACGAGTATATAAATTGAAATAAACGCTAAATTATACGTTAGATCAAAAATTGACCCGTTTCTTTTTATTACACAGAGGTATTATTGCAGTCGTAACTAATCAGTACATTTCTTATGGGGATAATGGATACCTCGTGATGAACGTGTCATTATGTGCTTAGTTATACCTGGCAATACATCTCGTTGAGAAACGTCATAAAGGTTGAATACCGATGGCAGGTCGTGCTGTCGTGCAGTAATCTAGCGCGATCTTGGTACCATTGTTGGCACGTATTTAGCAAGGATTCCAGAAAAGTTTCCTTTGTTTCTTTCTGTACGTAAAATGTATCTCAAGTTATATATTTCATCTCGTGTGCGTCGCATTAAGATCATCGTCTAAATTAGAATATTACTGTTTGTGCAATTCTTTTAAATACGCATAAAATAAAATGAAACGCAAACAATATTTAATAGCAAACGACTATATTTTTTATTTATTTTAATTTATTTATTTTTTTAATTAAAAAAAAGGATGAAGTTTCTTAAAATATCTCATTTCCATTTCATTTACATTTAGTGAAAAGATAAACAGCAAGTGTTCATCGTCGACCTTTTTTTGATCAATTTTACGAAAGGATAATAAAAAAGAAATACCTCTATAATTGTGATGCAAATTTTAGCTGCCGGCTCGGCATACTTGCGATTCTCCACTACCCTATCCAGAATGTGTCGTACTAGTTCCATCAACGTTCTCGCATTTAAAAGATTCGGATCTGTCAACAACATACATTAACGTCAATTACTTTCAATAATTTTGTAATTGTAAAATTTTTAAATTATTGGCATTTTTCAATATTTTATCACTAAAAAACCCTGTAGTTGGAAATACTATATTTTGTCTATTTTTGTTGAATTGCTATGTTCCAATGATAGATCACACTATAAAGTATTGTATGTAATGTACAATTTGATTGAAACATGATCTAATTTAAGTCCTTAAGCTTAATGCATTCTAGTAACTGATAGTAGACGAACTCTCTTACCTTCTATCGCTCGCAAAAGTATATCTTGAACGGGCGAGGGAAATTTACCGAGCTCAGAGGCGTCCGCGATATTGAGTGCTTTAGCGGCTAATACATCCGTTGAGTTCAGACTCTTCGAGCGCTTCAGGCCATAAGTCGATACGAAGGTGTGCGATTTGGTAAGCTTGCCCGGTTTTACAGAATTAGCTTTGACTTCGTTTTGTTCCACATTGAAATGTACCCGATTCGCGACCTAATGGACAAAATAATTTTTTATCTAAACCTAAGAGCTTCTCTCTTAAGTTAACGATAAGTTAACGATTGTTCTGCATTCAATCTTGAATTAAACCGGATGATTGGCTTTGCGTTCGATGTTTTTAAATCTCTCCTTTTAATTTTGCGCACAGTTTTCACGTTTCTGGATGTCTTCCAGCAAGAGACATAGATGAACACATAGTGTAACAAAAAGAACCATTACATTCTTATTCGTCAAATTTAAACAAAGCAAAAAATGCTATAATTATTGTGTCGCACTGCGTCGCTTGCTTAGAAAGCACTATCTGTGTCTCACTTACGTGCAAGATGTTCCCGCTGGATGCAGACGTATCTAAAGGATGGAGCTGTCGAAATGTGGAATTTGCGTGATGGCCACTGTGAGAATGACGGGACGGTAGCTGGTGCTGTTGCTGTTGTTGCAGAGGATGTTGTAGCTGTTGTTGCTGAGCGTAGAGATAACGGTGTATATTACCGCTCGATTTACTGTGCTGCAGATAATACGAGGAGCGCTCCGATGCATTATTCCGAGACCTATAGTTGAGATACATGTCCCTTTAGATTATTTACAGATCGGTCCAAATTCAGGATTTGCACTACTGTGTATTAAAGCCGTTGTACATTGATTTAAGTAATATATCTGTATATAAGCAAAATGCAAATATTTCAAATATAAAATACAGATTTTTATTTAACGGCACAATAAAATGTATTTAGGCCAAGTGAGACTTTTCACGATTTAATCCGTTTTTATATTTACCAAACACACATTTTTACGTTAATTTATATATAATGGCTTTAACGTGCGCATCAGGTGCATCCATTCAAATTCGCTACGAGATCTTGGAGAGTCCATTTGTTCGACCAATGTTTTTTTTTTATCAAAAAACACTGAACATATATTTATATTATTATTACTACTACTGTAAATAATTTAGTGATAAAGTTGAACTTAAAAAAGATAATTTCTGATTTAAATATTTTCTCATGAAGACAGAAATCGGTCACTAAACAAATCATTTTGATGTTACAGCGTTAAATATATAAAAAAAATCTCCAGATTATTTTATAATTTTCATTATAATTAACGTGAAAATCTCTGAACGGTTTCAGAAACAGCGTCGTGACTCAACTCAACCAATGTTCACACACGGCGACAGTACACTATTTAAATATAGTCCGCTGTTTCATACTCACTTAGAAGGATGCGAATCGTTCTGCTTCATCGTGAATTCCTTAGCGTGCACGTTTAGTCGAAGATTAGTGACGTTCGCCGTGGCTCCTTCCGCTCTCCCACCTACAGGTGACCATGAAACTAAGACGACGACTCGAATGATGAATGATAAGATTTACGATGATATGTACTCGTCATTTAATAGCCGGAGAATACAAACCTGGGGGTCGGTATATTTCTAAGGACGGTTTGGACTTGGGGGCGGCTACGTTATTACTTCCTTTCTGTGAAACTGCATCCCTCATCTAAAGAGAACAAAAAAATACATATCACGCATAAGACACACAAGAATCTAATGAGTCCTTCGAATGTGCCTCGAGTTCGTGAAAATCTTTTACTCGCTACAGAATTGTATCATAACGAGGCTAAATTAATTCAAAATAATTGCACCGTCTATATTAAAAGCTAATATCGAGTCAAACTTTCCAATTTAATTTGCCACTTATGCAAATGGAAAACTTAGAAAGATGATTCAACATTCGAAGAAAGTGGAAACATTGATCAAAATGTTCTGCACTTTAATCTTTTAATGTTATTATATTGTATATAATATTTATTCCATTGATAGATATTTATTTTATGATATTTCAGACATGTAATAATTTTGTAAAATTGAAAATAGTATAAAATGGTGTTAATTTTCAAGTGTATCATGTTCTATTTTTCTATGTATGACACATCAAATAAAGTAACACGATGATGTAGTCGAGCTTTATAAGAGATAGTTTTGCAATATATGATATAATCGAAAATTTCACATCATGATCAAAATTATTTCTGGAACTTTAACTTTTCCTCTCGGAAGCGTTAAAAATTTTCAAAACAGTATATATAATGCTTAATATTTATGTAAAGACGTGAAAGTCAATTTCATTTTTTAAGCGGAATAATATTAAACAAAAAGCCAAGTTTAAGGACTTTTTTTTTCCCTTTATAGTAAGTAAAAATGTCTGACCATACTTGCAAATAAAATTCCAAAATCTGAAGTTTTAAAATAATCAACAAAATCTTGGCATTCGCTTCTCGCGTTGTAATATGCTGCTTAACCACGTGCATTATTCATTATAGTGCATACAGGATGTTTCTTAAGTACTGTCCAATATTCGGAATTGATTTTAAAAGTTATTTTATGAAAAAAAAGTTCGTATTAATTTATATATATATATATGTGGTCCCAAAGGTTTCAAAAATACAAGATTGAAAATTTTATAAAATTAATTTTAGTACTTAAATAAATAAAGATTTTTTTCTTCAACTTTGAGCTAGTAAATAGACAAGGTATTATCTTCATTTTTTGCCAATAGTCGTTGTTTTGTAAGAAATCAATGACATAGAAATATATACACACAGAATTAAGTAATAATATTACTATCCCAAACTTTTACTTTCGATGGAATTTTTTTGTAGATTTTTATTATTTTATTACAGTACAATCTCATTAAAGATTCTCTAAAAAAAGAAAAATTTTAATATCTTTCTTAAAAACTATTAAGTTATTGAATGATAACTGTAGAATTTTTAACTTGCTGTATCTTTGAAATGAGGTTTTCGAAACCGTGTGTTTATATTTGTATTTTTATAAAATAATCTCAAAAATCAATTCCTAAAATAATTGAATAATATTTAAGAAACACTCTCTATATATACCGTGTATGAGAGAATATATAATAAAGAGCGTACACGTACGTATCTTTCGTTGTTAATGTACGCCACAATAAATGCAACGAGCATATTGGCTAAATGCACAAGCTCGTTATGGTAACATATCGCGAGGTATGCGGGATGTTAAATGTGTATACGTTACACGCCGTGGACTCAATTAAACGCGTGGGTTTAATTTACGCGCCAATTTATTGTCACGGACAGTAGCATATTATGAATATTAAATAAATTAATCTACGCGATTAAAAAAACAATAGACTGCGTGAATCGGTCTATTCGACTGTCTCTAAGAGACAATAAATGTCTGACGAGAAATATTCCAAATAAAAAATTGCTTTTTACACATACACATTACGTGTCTCATCTATTCTTTTTTATAAAATTTATAGTTTCACAAAAGAGAAATAAATAAATCAACGTAAAAAAAAAAACAGACAAAAACAGACAAAAAAGAATTGATAATTATAGTGCAAAGGCGAAGCCTCTCTGTCATTTATAAAATGTTCATCAATTCTTTAAATCGTCTTCTTTCGCAGGAGAAAGGAAAAATACATACGAAATTGGACGTATACCGCCATTGTGTTTATATCGCTGTTTCAGATCGCGCGTACAAGAAATGCAATGTTATCACGCGATTTTTCAGTTTGCATATGAAAAGAATGACAAATGAACAGCATTATTCTAATTGAAGATAGTCTGACTAATTAAGAATAATAGTATAATATTAATGCATTTTTTTAAATAAACAGCATTTTATTAAAATTAAAACACGACGTATTTATTTCATTAATATCGAATTAATGATTTAATATTGATTTAAGATTGTCTTTAATAATCAGAATATTTACTGAAATCTTGTACAAAAATTCCGTGAATTTTCCATTTTTATTCAAAATTTCAGGTAAAATCAAAGAATTTTTTTAATTCAATTTTAAAATAAATTGGAATGCGATCAAACTATATATTGAAAATTAGTAAAAGACAGGAATTCCAATACAATGTCTATAATTTTGTAGAGACAATATGTACAATATTTTGTACAATAAAACCGCGTAATATGTAGAATAATATAAGGAATGTTCATTAACACTATCAGTTCTATTTTGCTAAGTATTATCTTCTACTGTCTTCAAATTTTTAAATAAAAATTCGCCAAACTATACATAAATATACGCAAATGTGTATGTCGTATTCATTGCCAATATTTACATTAGCAAAAAAAAATTTTTTTTAATGCTGTTTTAAAAAAAGAGACAATTTCACAGACATTTAAAAGAAAAATTCCCAAAATTTTCCAAATAAGATCCAATAAAATTCTATAAAAATCTCTGATTTCCAAGGGTAAAGAAAAAGTTTCCCGAAAATTCCAGATTTTCCAGGTTTTTCCAAGTAATAAACATCTTGTTCAATTAGATTACTGTTAGCTAACGCTGTTTATACACCAATCTGTTTCCATGCACGTCGCCTTCCTATTCGCGCGCGTCAATATATCCGGATAAATTTTGCGAGTCTGCCAAGAGACGCGTCGCGCATCTTTCTCATCGTCATTACGATCATCAAGAAATAACTGCAAACGGAACAGGAGCAAAATAATAAATAAAACACCTCGTGTGCTTTCGATACCGTAACGTCCGTAACAATATCCTATTTTTGTCCCGCGAGTTGCACGACGTGCTTCGACAGTCGGAAATATCGAGAAATGTCACTGATATAGAATGACTCAACTGTGCGAAACCATGTCTCTCTCGACAGATCGAAAGCAGATGTTGCGGACATAATTTCGGATGATTTCAGATCTCAGCGCTACATACGTATCATGAAAAAAAAAAAAAAAAATCAACCGATCTCGACGGAAGCCGTTCTCAAGTTAGTCAAAGCTGATCGCAGTCTAACGCGAGTTAAACGACGATCGCGACTCCTACTGGATGTGAAGTGGATCCAAAGAGAGAGGGAAACGAACAATCAATTAAACCTCGCTTCAATTTAACGTAGTAGTTACGTTTATTTGTTACGTTTAACATCCGTTTCTCGGTTTTCTATCAATTCATATTAACCTTACTCTCGATTTTAACTTTTTACCTTTTTCTAAGGCCCAGTTCCACAACTCACGGGTTAACTCTTTTAACCGAGGTTCAACTTATTCATTCTAAAATTGGAAAGAGGTGGAAAACAAATTGAACCTTGGTTAAGAGTTAACCGTGAGTTGTAGAACCGGAACCATAAAAGACAACGCTGTATCTTTCCGCGTCGCTCTTCGTCAATACATCGGAAGAAAAAAAAAAAAATCTAAGCTTCATCGAGAAACAAGGGGTGCTTTTAGTGACACAAGTCAACACAAGTATCGTTCTATCTTTGTTAGACGAATGGAATTTGTTAAACAGAACGATACTATGTACGTCGACTCGTGGAGAAAATGAAAAGCTCCCTGTTTTCGCCGAGACAAAAAAAAAATCACAGGGCGAATGAATTCGCGAAATGACGAAAGGGAGGGGGAAGAAATGACGAATGACTCACAGTGAAGAGCGTGCGAGAATCATCCTTTCCAAGGTCCAACGAGCGGATGCTACCGAGATCCTTCTTCTTGCACACGGGTCACTGTTATAGCAGACGCACCGGACGGAACGGGATCTCGCGGCGGCGCAACGCGTGCGTTCCGCACGCACGTGCACGCACGGAGGCGAATTTCCGGGCGCGATCCAAGAGACGCGCACGGCGCACTTTCTCGACGAGATAGACGCGACTTTTCCGCGTCGAACGTGCGTACGTGCGTGCGTGCGTGCGTGCGTGCGTCGCCGTTGTCGTCGTCGAGTTTTCGCTCGCGCACACAGGGCCTCCTCTCCGATGACCGAGGACTAATAATAGTCACGGCGTAGCCACGAGCGAACGCTATATATCTACGTGCGACGCTGTGTATACGTATTAAAGTATATACGTACGCCGCTACTTCGCGTGAGAAAAGCAGACTGAAATATCCAACGGGAGTCAGGACGCTCGCGTCGCGACGCTTCTCTCTCTCTCTCTCTCTTTCTCTGTTTCTCTCGAGTCGATCATGGGATTGGAGTGAGATCGGGAATATCAGGCTAGTCATTCAATTCATCGGTTCTTATTTCAAGATTGTCTTGGGTAATGTCTTAAAAGGTACTAATATTGCTTCGTGGTCGATATTCGCATAGTCCGTTTTTATCTTAAGGCAATCTTAAGTAATGTCTTAAGAGGCTAATACATCCGTTTGATTAACTTATATCTTAAAATTGTACTTAAGACGGTTTTATACCTATATAAGATTCAGTCATGGGTACTTTTCATTTAGCGATATTAATCGACACAAGTATCATTATATATTTTTCTTGCCATTTTCAGAGACTAACGAAGATAGAACTTGAAGAATAATTGTTGAAGAATACTTGTGTTAACTTGTAGCACCAAATGGAAAACACCTTTGAACTCTTACCGGCTTATAATTCATGCTATTCTCCGCCGACGGTGACGGCGGTGAAGAGTTAAAAAAGGTGATTTGTATACCAACGCTGAACACTTTTGATTGATTTCGCTAATAGACGGAACTTTTTGTCATTGTCTATTATCGCGAGATTTCAACGATGTAAATACATATCGCGAATTGTCTTCATGCAGATAAAGATTTCTTCTGTGCTTTCATGATGATTTAATATCTCCGACTATAATCGATGGATTTTTGCGTAACTTCCATATTCTTAACACCTATATTATATTATTATATTATGTATTTATTATTTACATTTTACATAAATCTTATCACACTTTTATCTTGCGTATGTGCCATTTAAAAGAATGTGAAGAATTAAAGAAAATTTTTGTATTGAAATAGAGAGATTGGTCTTTGTATTGAAGAATGTTTGATCTTTAAGTATATATTAATCCAACATTATTAACGTCTATTTTTATACCAATGTAAAATAACTTTGACCTCGATTAACTTATACTCTGAAAATTAGAAAACGATAAATAATAAATTAAATCAAAATTA
>NW_017304450.1:2473559-2483535 GCF_001594115.1 Trachymyrmex septentrionalis | reverse complement strand
AAGAAAACGTTACATATAAATAACATATTATTTACGATTGTAAATATTATATATCAAACGTAATATAAATTAAGAAAAAAATATATTTCAATTGCTTTTTTATATTCTTTGCACTTTTACAACAGTCATTTAATAAGAATAACACAACATAAAGTATTAATTTTATTAAATTTTCCTCTTTAGTGAAAATGATAACGAATTAAGGCATTAATAAAAATTACAAAAATCTCATCTTCAGAAATAAAGATGATTACGAAAATATGATAACTATGTTTTGCAAATGTTTACCATGTGATGTCATAATTTGTCGCTTTCATAATTTTTATTCGTCGCGAACTACATTCCCCTGAATGGATCCATTGTTTATTCACATGTCTGGCATCGAAGTTCTATTCATCTCGTTTCGCATTCGAGCAGGAACAATGATTATAAAAATATGATGAATTCGGGGAAATCCCTAATCTCGCTGTCAATAATACACTGATATTAAAAACAAAAAAAACGCATCAACAGGTTTGAAAAGTATTCAAAGTTGAGAGTCTACTCACTATAAAATTAACATAATAATGGCTGAAGGCCTCACCTTCGTCAGCGCTCCATCCGCACGAGTTGCTCGCACCATTCTCGCTGTTTATTTATTATCAAACATTCAATGAAAATCGATGTTAGTGCCGTGTCAGGATTATCTTCACAGTATATTTATTACATTTCACGCAACTCGACAAACAATCGCGAGTTTCTCCTTTTTAATCGTCTTCCGACGAGAATTTCAATCGTTGATGAACAAAAAACTCTCGATAAATTTCTGATGTCCGATTCCATCGATATAAAATTAACTTTAATCTTAGTTTGATTTACTCTTTATCTTTTTCTATTTTTAACGACCATTTTTACCAATGTAGTTTAATTATAATTTCGGTTCAACTAATTTAACTCTTCATCTTTTTCTATTCCTAAATAAGAGAAAAAAAAAAAAATGAAATGTTGAACCGATATTAAAATTGATCTACATTAGTAGAAACGGACATTAGAAACACAAATATTCTATAAACAGTAAATTAAACCGAGAATGAAGTTAATCTTACATTGATGAAACCGGGCCTGAGTCGCGCTTACTTCAAAACGATGCCCTTTGCCGCCGCGTATTGCCGAATTTTTCGTAGCACTTTGATCGGAACTCATTAGAAATATTTAAAACAATCATAAAATGCTGAATACCTATCATGAAACGTTCACGATCACGTCACTCCCGGCGCGACTCGATTTCTAAACGCGATCGACGGCGCTCGTCGTCTACGCCTCGCTCGATCCAGCCAATCGATCATCCGAATGCAGTCGTATCGCGTCACTCGTTGAAGCTATAGATATCGTTTCTCAATTATTACCACGATGATTCACCTCGTGCTGGATAACGGGCGCTATTAGTACCTTTTCGGAGTTTCCTCTCGCGCGTTGAAATCACCGAGAATTGTTATTCCAAGAGATTTCCGGAAGAGAACCGGACGCGAGAGCTACAACGCGGTACCGATGCTGTCACGCCGATGACTGGAAATATACACGGCGTGCACACACCTAATGTTACTTAATACGCGATTTGCGTAGTACGCGGCCACGCACCGCCTCCGTACACCTGCCGACGCGGATCACCGACGGAAAGGAAAAAAAAAAAAGAAAAAAAATAAATAAAAGTTTTATCGCGCCCGGATCAGAACGGCGCGGCTGAAGGAGCGCGCCGTTTATATCGGTCATTTATCCGCGTATGTAAATTCGCCGCAGATCCGCATGACCCATGCATTTATCTCAATTTAAATTGTAATTAACTTTGAAGAAATTGCATTGCGCTTTAATTACCGCGCTAACTCCTTACAGCCCTTTTTTGTACAATCTTTTGATTTATTTTTTTTCTTTTTAAGAATACAGAAATCCGGGTTGTTTTATTTTTATTGTATCTCTTTTCATACTTATCTCAATTTACACACAATTAATTTATATGCATCTTTTTTTTTTACTTTACTAAGCTTTTTAATAAGCTTATATGTGGATAAACGAGATATGTGGTAATAACGTATGTAAATATATGAATGACACTAATTAATATTAATTGGTATGTATATACAAAAAAAAAAACAAAGAATACTTTTTAATTTGTAGTATTATATAACAAATGTTATAATTTATAATAATGAAAATATTTAGGAAGTAATTAATAGATTGGGTCTAACAAATATCTTTCTTCTCCCTTTACTTTTTAAAATTTATTTCTGTGTACTAAGAATCTAAGAATTGCATTGTGCGTCAATGGTAAATATAACAATGGTCCGTAAAATTAAAAATTCTGGAAATTGTAAGTTGCAAAAGATTTCCTCTCTAATCTCTAGAGTAGTCTAGAGAATAGCGATCACCTGGAGATCACCTGGAGTGAGTTTTAGCCTAGCAGCGAGAAAATAAAATTCAGCCATGATAATGTTAAATCAGAGCGAAGTGATAGTTTTATACCCAATTTATTGTACATAACACTGAAATAAGTAAAATGATACACATGACAAAGACATGTCACACACCCACACGTCGCACACACGCACATTTATGCTCGCACATACACACATCCTCGGAAATCGTTGCTTATTTATTTATGGATACGATTTATAGAGGCTTACAAATCATAAAGCAGTGATAAGGTAACCCTAATCTTAAATGGAAGCATAAATCATTTATCACTTTTCCGTCTAATGGCTAGACTTCGTTACATATCGTTCGATGATATTTTCCATCCCTTAAATGTCTAATGCATTTCGTGTTATACAAATAAATATGTATGGTTTTTTATATGCTAGAAAATTATAAACTAAATCGCTGATTATTTAATTTTTGTCTTATCAAAATAGAACTAGAATCGAATCGTCAAATCGATTCGCTTAACGAACGGCAGATATGTCAGTTCTCGTTGTATACTATTCGAATATCTTTTTGTTCGCGCGCATGCGAACATCCGACAATGATATCCGAAGTGCACAGATTCCTGGCACTCTTGCGTGAGAACTGACGGTAAGACGGAAGTTATACTTATTGCCAAAAAAATCTTATAACTACAATATAATTTGATTAAGATTGAACTTAACTAACATATTAGAAATGAGCACGAGACCATCGCATGACGCGGTATATATAAAACATTTGTCTAATTATTTAAACAATCATTAAAACAATAATAAAAACAGCTAATTCCTCCTAAAAGTAAAAATCAAAATAAACCGCATCAGCACCAATGTTTCCTTGAGAGCGCGTCGATTTAATTTGGAGAATTAATCTACTAAAACTCTCTCGTGCTCGCGAGACGCACTCTCGGTCTCTCACTTGCAAAAATGCCCTGATTTCATAAACAAGACTCATAACATGGAATCCCGCGGAAGTAACAACGCGTGCGTTGTGTGAGGCAGTGATGTCAAGTAGCGTTTCCGCATAATTCTGGCATGCTTTAATTTAAAGCGAATCTTAGGTAACAGTTATATAGTTTATACAGCAGTTTTGGTATCTATCAAAATCTGACAGTGGGTAATTCAGGACACATAATTGGTATCTCTCTTATAAATTTCAGTATGTCGTCGAGTAATATATATCTTCGAACAGCGTCTTGACAACTCTGTAGGCACATTCCTGCTTTAAAGTCGAAAATACATGTGTTCAGATACGTACTGAAAAACCGATTAGAAATTCTCATTGTCTCTGAATACACATTTCTCTTAAATACAGCTGTGAGTATATAACGTGATTTTATAAGATATATACGTACTTATTTATGTAGTCGAAATGCAACTTGCTTGCAAGAGAACGTTTCCATGTATGGACAAAAAATATCTGAGAGAAAGAGTGTCGAGCAATATTACATTTCGACTATCCGGTTATCTGTTATAAATAATTAAAAGATATTTGCTTGCTAGCATGGCCTACTGAACACTTGGGTAGTTTGGAGCTTTCGTGAGTGATTTACAATCACTCTTGCTTATGTCTATTTTTTCCTACTGCGTTCTGTAAGTAAAATCAATATTATCTATATGTATTTACATAAATGATACATTAATGCATGTAACGTAAGGAACAAGTATAGAATACTCATTCGGATGGAAAGTCCATGTTTTGCAGTAACATTGTTACCATGGTAACTTGTTCTCATCTTGTACTATTTTGACTTTTCATTGATTCAATATATATAACGTAAACAATATCTTTCGCAAGAAGACATTAGATTTGTACCTCAAAGAGTTGCATTTATCGTTTTGATAACATGAACGTATAGTAAAGGATACAATGTATCAGTTAAAAAACAAAGCCATCCAAAAAATATTCATTTAAATATAAACTCAACTACGTAGGCATTCATCTCTTTCAATAGATCTAACATCAATACCTTACAATAAGAACAACCTGTGACCTGGAGTTAAAAATACATTCAGGATATAAGTCCGCATTTGCAATTGTAATATTTCATGCCTTCCGCTTTCAAGTTACTGAATAACAATGGTTATTCTCATTCTAAAATACTGATACACGTGATTATTTAACAAAATGTTCTTTCATTCCGGACAATATAAACTATATTGTAATCGAATTTGCAATATATAGGAACTTTCATTGTGTAAATGCAATTCCATTGTAGTGTTATATACTCCATCCCTACAATCATTTTACTTAGGCAAACTATTTCTTACATTATTGCCATGGAAACGTTATTACTGCTGAAAATATTTTCTCCTAACAATATATACGGTATATACGGTATATATGGAACGAACTTTAAGCAGCGGAGCGGTTGTGGTAGCATTTCTCGAAACTTTTCTTATTAAGAAAGTAATTAATGATAATCAGTAAATATTGATAGATTTCCCAGATATAAAATAAGCTTATATTATTAGAGACGTATGTATAAATCTTCAGATGTAAAAATATTATCAAGAGAAATCCTGTGTTTAGCTTCTATTATATAATATAGAACAAGTTCCTCAAGATTCAAGTATTTAATTTGGATATTTCCAAAATTTTCAAAGCTTATCTTTAGCTACACCACAGTACAAATTATGCTCTTGTCATATAAATAAAGAATAACACGATTGCTGCATCTCAATAAAAATTCAGATTGAAGATTTTAAAACTGATAGAAATTTTATAAAAATTGATACATGAATAATCCCTCAATGTAAAAAATATATTTTTCAATAAATCTGTAGCTAATTGAAGCAATCTATAATAACTAGTTGAGAAATGTACTTTCTTATGGATTATATTTAATCTATCGATATTAAAAAATGCTACTGTATGTGCTACCAAATACCTGCCACGTCGCTGTTAAATCATAATCTATTAATTGATATTTTTATGCACAATATATAGATATAAAAAAGATTTGCTAAATGTAACTGCTGGATATCCAATGTAATAATATGGATACTGTATCCATTCCCTAACTATTCCCTCTAAATTATAAAACCCCTCCCTGAGGATCATGAATATCCAGCAGTTGGGCAAAAATGCTATCTACTAGTCTAATAGTAATGGTTAGCCTATTTCAATCATCTCTGCATCTTCCACGTTGTTGTGACCAACTACATTGTACCTAGAAAATTATCGTCATCCTCTTTTTAACTCGATAATTTTATAACATAAAATCATCACTATAAAAGAATTAATTTAAAAACAGAATTTGTAACTTTTTTATTCTTACGTGTGATTTGGTAAATGGGTATTGTGAAAATGAAGATGCGTTGTCCGAGGTGAAAAACCGCGAGTTGCTTTGCGAGGACTTCTAGCTTTTATGACTCGTGGTGATGACATGGTACTTAAATAGGATTGTTGAAGAAATAAATCTTCCATTATACTTGGAGCTACATATGTAAATCCCTGAAGAAAGTTATATTATTAAGAAATGTTATCAGACACATCATGACTTATTAACACACTTGCCTGTTTCAATTAATTTATTAACTTTAAATATTTTTCTACTTCTAAGAATTAGAGAAAGATAAAGAGTAAGTTGAATCAAAATTTGAGTTAATCCACTTTGGTGAAAACGAGTATTAGACACATATATGTATAGCGATTTTGTCAAGTCCTACGAGAAAAATATACTTTCTCTCTGTATACATATACTATTTCGCTTTACAATCTTAAAGCCATAAAATAAGACAGTATAAGTTAAAATGAGTATATGTATATATATATAGAGAAGTATACATAACTTTCTCATAAGACTTTGGCAAAATCACTTGTAGACATTTTTTGTTATAAAATGTTTATGTCCCTAGACATACAAATTAAGAAACTAAACTCACCTGAAATAGCCCATCAGCTGACTCGCTCAAAGTGTAATCTACTGGAGAGTCTATTGGTGCTGAAGTAGTAAATTTCTTATCAAACTGTGATACATCTTCTTTGCTAGACAATTTTGGTCTAAAAGGAGGTTTTAACTGTCGAGATATAACGTCGCTCCAATTGATATGTTTGAAGAATTTGTGTGCCTTTACTTCTTCACCATCCGACTGAGCTGATCCCAATCTTTGCGCAACTTGTCTCTATACAGAAAATTACTTTTGTTATAATAAATTTTTCTCAAAATAACATCGCTTTTAAGAATATTATCGGTAAGATTAATTTATGAACACTAACCTTCAATAATTTTCGAATAAGATCTTTAGCATCGGCAGTTAAATATGCTGGGAGAGATAATTTGCCACGTAGAATTCTGTCGATAGTTCTCTTCCTGCTATTTGAGCTAAATGGTGGCTAAAAATTTAGCAAATAGTAATATAAATTAATATATGCATTTAACAGATTGAAGAATTGAAGGACTCTTCCTATTAATATACGCATTTTTTGAGCTCATATGACGTATTACAAACAGTACGATACAGTTCATATGTAATGACAATACATACTGCTCCTGTAAGCATGTCATACGTCAAACTTCCTAGACTCCACCAATCTACTGCTTTCCCGTGTCCACTTCTCGTTAAAATCTCAGGTGCCCTTTAATAAAATAGTACAACAATCAGTACAAATTATAATTATAAAATTTCTTAGCAATATATATTCTATGATATTTACATATATTCGATAGTTCCGCAAAATGTATGCGTAAGAGCACCTTCTTGTATATGCTCTTTACATAATCCAAAATCAGTTAACTTAATATGCCCATCTGCATCCAATAAAATATTTTCTGGTTTCAAATCTCTGAAATAATTCATTACAAGCGTCATAAACTAAATGCCGCATACAAACAAAACGTTTAATATATATCAATTAAATTGAAGCCTTAAATTATATTTTAATTCTTGATGTAGAGAACTTATAAAGAAAAATATAATACCTGTATATAATTCCTTGCAAGTGAAGATGTTGTAGAGCTAATGTAATTTCGCATAAATAAAAACTGCAAAACAAATAACATGATATAAAATGCTTTGAAAAATATAATTGAAGATATTTTCATGATTCTCACTCACCGCGCAGTATCTTCCATGAAAATTCCTTCATCATTTAAATGATGGAACAATTCACCACCGCACATATATTCCAATATCAAATATAATTTATGACCAGTTTGGAAGGCATACTTGAGATCTACGATAAAAGGATGCTGCCAGATGCAAGCATAAATAAATGAATTGATCACATATCTTGTTCAAAATATGGTATAGATAGAAGAAAATAAAGCGTTAGTTTTTATTGAAACATGTTAAAAAATTGGGAATTATAAGTATCTTTTTTATACGTACTATTAAGATTATATACGTATATATATTAACCATTTATTGAATTCGAATTACTGCAAATTTTTTAGCGTATACAAATATAACTAACCTTTATGGATTCCAAGATGTTTCTTTCAGCTCTAGTGTGAGCTGTATCTTTTTGATTTCTTACAATCAAAGCCTTGCGCAATACCTGTTTCGAACAAGACAAAAGAATATGTTGAATGATTGAAGAAAAGAGTGTTACAAATAAAAACATTTGTCAGCAGAGGATAATATAAAAATAGATACTGATTAAAGAATTTATAATTACCATTCTAGAGATAAAACTGCAAAAACTAATTACTTTCAGTTCACAATAATTGAAGTAAAATTATTAGCAAATAACAAGATAATTAAAATAAACTCATGTAGATTGCTTGTTGACAAAACTAGTGTAATTTTTTTATCACAAAATATTTATTGATCAAGAAAAAGATGAAATGCAAATCAAATAATAAAGGAAGACCAAATAATATGGACCAGGCTAAATTTTGATATCTATACTTGATATATATTTATAAAAATTTGAAATATAATTAAAGTAGCATATTGTTTATTATAGAAAACGCAATCATAAACAATGAAATGCAAAGCATAGCATAATTTGTGCACGTTAGTACGTAAATAGTGAGATAACATTCTTGGATTACTGTAATCATTCTTCATCGAAAGTATTTTTCACACACTGCTCATTTGGCAAAACATGACACATTAACATAAAAAAATTACTTAACAAATTTACGCAATAATTGTGTTACAAGGATTTCGATACCTTCATAGCGAAGATCGTGCCAGTGTCGTTTCCCGTTATTTTGCGCACTTGAAACACCTTGCCATAGCCGCCTTTTCCAATAACTTTGCACAATTCGAAGTCCTGCGGTCCGACCTTCTCATGCGTGTGATTAACATTATGCTCCGAGATCGCCACCGTCTCCACCACGTCAGACGAGCTGGAAGCGATAAACAAAAAGAATTTAATAATTTCTAAGCGTTGACGAGAAGGGTGACAAGATAGGGTAACCAACCGTCCTACATTTTGTAGGACATCTCGATTTTCAGGTCTCTACAGAAGCGTCTTCGAAAAAACGCCATTTATCCTGATTTATCACATAACGTAAATTAACATGAAATTCACTAGTACATTTAAATAATGGAGATCCAGAGTTATTCCGATATTTTAAAGTTGATATCCCGAAATTGGCTGATCAAGAATTGAAATACCAAGCGGGCGGACGTGCGTGGCACGACCGGAACACGCAAAGGCCCTATCAGGTCCTACTCACCTTACGATCTCATGCTCGTTCAGCGTGACGCATTCCTCCTGCGAAAAGGAAAACAGATACGGTCTGTTAGAATGACGGTTGACACGGTACACGTGCCGCTGTCGCGGGCGGAGGTATCGGGATTCCCATTCCCGTTCGGGAGATAAAGGAGGGCGGGAAAGGGCCTTAATTACCGCGTCGATCTCGATGATGTCGTCGTCCTCCGACTCGTCCCTGTGCGGCAATCCTGCATCCTGCAGCTCGATATCGAATATCGCGGACATCGTGGTCGCCTGCAATCGCGTCGCTGTTCACTTACACGAACTGGGGAGATGGGTGATTCAGGCGCGCCGGATCCACTCTCGCGTCTCTTCTTGCGCGGGATGTCAACACATAGAATCTGGCAGTCCTGGCACGCCGTACGCGAAAACAGCAGGCCGCCCAGCAGGCACGAGCGGGGTACGCGGAGTAGCACGACGTTCAAGACTCGGTCGCCGTCGCAGATGGTCGTGGAGTGACGACGAGCGATGACGGGAACTCGATTCGTGGAACGAACCGAATCACTCCTATCGCAACCACGCCGACTGCCCGCGGAGAGGGGCACCGTAAACTTCTCAGCCAATCGCCTCGCGCGTCGCTGCTCCCACGCACCAACCATGAAACTTCCACGCGGCGGATTTGAATCGAGCATTCGAACGTTTGAAATCTAATTCCAGGAAGTCAATTTTGGCTACTTTCCGTTTGAACAATGATTGCACCAACGTTATTTTATCTTTAAGGCTTAAAACTTTCTTCTTCTTCTTCTTCTTCTCCTTTCTCTCTCTCTCTCTCCTCTCTCTCTCCCTCTCCTTTCTCTCTCTCTCTCTCAGATTTAGAGAGAGAGAAAGGAGAAAGAGAGAGAAAGGAGAGAGAGAGAGAGAGAGAGAG
>NW_017304450.1:2471914-2473459 GCF_001594115.1 Trachymyrmex septentrionalis | reverse complement strand
TCTCTCTCTCTCTCCTCTCTCTCTCCCTCTCCTTTCTCTCTCTCTCTCAGATTTAGAGAGAGAGAGAAAGGGGAGAGAGAGAGAGAGAGAGAGAGAGAGAGAGAGAGAGAGAGAGAGTTTCGACTCAAAATAATGTTAGTGCAATCGGATCTTAGTGATACAAGTCGACACAAACATCATTCTATCATTCTTGACATTCAATGAGTAACAAACAAAAAACAGAACGACACTTGTGTCGACTTGAAATAGAAAGCGTTCTGCATGTATTTTGAAACAAGATGAAAATTACAAAAGCGAGCGAATATTTACTAGAATATTTATAATTTCATTGCTCAATATCTAATAAATTTATTCACTTTTTTGTAAATAAATTTACTCACTTTCCTTGCGTGTTAAGATACACAATCAACCCCAGCTCAGATAACACAACTGATCCATTTAAACTTGAAAAATATTCTTTAATTCTTTATGAATTAACGCAATCTGTTCGAAATAAACTAAAAAAAAAAAAAATATACATATATAGAAATATATTTATATGCACGTTTGTAGATATGTTATCTTTAATAAAAGTAATAATTTAATTTCTACAAAAACCAAACTTATAATTTACTCTTATATAAAATTAAGAAATAGAAAAAGTTTAAAAAAAGAATATATCTTTCGGATTTAAAAAGAATTCATAATTGGTGATATATGATAATGAAATTTTTCAGAATTTTTATGAATATTCTTTTATACCTGAATTTCTTTCTTGATTCATTTTTTCACTTTCTCTTTTCACATTGAAGAAATTTAGAGAAATGGAACCATGCAGGCTCAGCTGGCGAGAATAGAATAATTGATTAATAAAAACGATTTTTTTCATTCCAAACGAATAGGTCTAAATATCGTCCGAAAAATTTGTTTCTATAATAAATAATATACACGAAAAAAGAAAGTAAAGTCATAATAATTGACAAGCGGCAATTGTTCTCGCAATCTTTATCTTTTGAAGGTACTCGTAAATCTATCTTTGTGTCAATTTAGTTATTAATGTATACAATTACAAAGATTTGTTGCTTTGAAAATCGATTTTTGTCACTTTCTAAAAGAATGCCTGTTGAACCTTCGTCATAAGATCATTGTTTAGACCATTTCGAGCATTATTTTTCTCATTCTTTGTTCCCGGGAGCTGCTATTAAATTCTCAGAACGCAAATACGTCATACGTTCGAATAAAGATCCCCACGACGAAATGGTACACCTATATAGATCACGCGCTTACGAATTGTGCAATTTTACGAAATCGCATCCGAATGAAAAATTATTGCTTAATAAGGGAATTGTTAATATGATTAATATTACATATATATATATATATATATATATATATATATATGTGTGTGTGTGTGTGTGTGTGTGTGTGTGTGTGTGTGTATACTGATATAATTCGTTGATTATTTATCGTTATCGCGCTGAACAACGTAGATAAATGCAGATAAATATAGATAACATAAGCGGTTAATTAAGTGTCCTACAGGCGATAGAATTTCATACGTTTGCT
>NW_017304450.1:2471140-2471814 GCF_001594115.1 Trachymyrmex septentrionalis | reverse complement strand
ATAAATATAGATAACATAAGCGGTTAATTAAGTGTCCTACAGGCGATATATAGAATTTCATACGTTTGCCGTTCATCGGTCCGTATTCGTAACAGACGCGAGCGCTGGGCTCTGTTCGCTCATATTCGCCAAAAATGGTCCCATCAATTGAACGTCGGTACGTGCAAGGATATGAGAAGTTTCTTGAGGTTACAAACTTAGAAAGGTCAGAACAGCCGAATTACGTTCTGTTCACCGGTACGAAGCTACTGGACACCGGCAAGAGTTGGTGCTCGGATTGCGTAGAAGGTGAGCGAATCTTTCTTTTTTTTTTTTCGTGTTGACATAACCTAACTCTCGAGTATTATCTGGTATTAAAGAAAAGTAGGGTAATTGTGCGCGGTGGGTAATTGTGTGCCAATTTCCGTGATCAGAAGATGTTATTTATTGCAACGTGTTGCGGAAAGGAACATCATATTCCAGTGTAGCACTGATGGCTGAAGATTAAAATAATCAACTTGAAAGAAAAATACATCTTTTGTTATAATATTAGTACTCATGGAAATAAGACGGTAAGTTTGTAAATTTTGTTTTTACTAAAATGTATGTTAACAGTGACATTATCGCTTTATGGATTAACTTGTAGGTTAAAAAGATTTATTCATTAGTTTTAATGTTATTTGGATGTTTATTGA
>NW_017304450.1:2467157-2471040 GCF_001594115.1 Trachymyrmex septentrionalis | reverse complement strand
GGGGGGGGGGGGTAATTGTGCGCATGTGTTTAAAGTGCGCATAATTATCTCACACGCATTTATGAAGCATTTATGAACGCATGATAAGAAATAATACGTGGTTCCTTTTCGTTTTCACATAAATAATATTAAAATACATAACTTTATATTCAGATAATAACGTCACTTAACTTCCTGTGACGACAAAGTTTTCGTGTAACAACACAAGTTTATATCCTCACTTTTAATGTGAGTTAACAAGACTCACACGATTTCGAGCTTGAGCAGATTGTAGGTAAAAATTCGATTGAATCTTGTCAGAATGAAAAGAAACGTGCATTTAACTGAGTTACATCACAAATGAGAATTATCTAAGTTTAGGGTAAATGAAAGACAGCTATAGTTTAATTTTTTTAGATGCCTCGTTATTATAAAAGAACATCAGATAAGAATAATTGGACTGAGGAGACCTTAAAATCAGCGATTTATGCTGTGAAAGTCAATGGGATGAAAATCAGGGCTGCTGGGCGAAAATTCAATATTTCGGTATCAACTCTTAGAAAGCGATTGAAAGAAAGTTCAACAAGTTATGTACCATTGGGTCGAAAACCAATATTTATGGTTGATGAAGAGAAAGAATTGATAAATCATATCTTGAACCTAGCAAAACTATTTTATGGACTTACTCCACATCAGCTTCGTAGAATTGCTTTCGACTTTGCTGAGGCAAAACATGTTAACCTAATACATTTATAATAACAAAACGATTCAACTAGCTGGCAAAGATTGGCTATATCTGTTTCTTTAGCATAACTCGGAAATAACCCTAAGACAACTAAAAGGGACGAGTCTTAACAGAATTAATACATTTAATAAAGAAGAAGTTACTCAATTTTTTTCCAATTTACAAGAAGTCATGGAAAAGTATAGATTTCCTCCAAATAGTATCTTTAACATGGATAAGACGAGCAATACAATGGTTAAAAAAGTCCAAAAATATATGGCGCAAAAGGGACAGAGAGAATTGAAACAGCAACATTAGGTGAAAGGGGCGAACCATTACAGCAGTGTTTTGCGTGAATGCATCTGCAACATACATACCTCCAATGATAATTTATCCGAGAGCACAAATGAGTACGCAGCTACAAAAGAATGGGCCTGTTGGAGCGATTTATGCCTGTTCTAAAAATGAATGGATAAATAAGGGATTGTACTTGGACTGGTTACATCATTTTAAGAACTGTGTTAAACCAACTTGCGAAGACCCTGTACTTCTGATAATTGATAATCATACAAGCCACATTTCGCTTGAGGTTTTTGATTTATGTAAATCTAGTTTTATTACTGTACTTTCTCTCCCCCTTCACACACATCTCATCGAATTCAATCTTTAGTCTTGATATTTTTTGGCCTGTTGAAGAACGCTTTATATAGAGAATATGATTTATATTTAAAATCGACTGGTCATAAAAAAATAACCAAGTATGATCTTGCAGAGTTGTTAAATAAGGTTTTAAAAGTAGCTTCTATCTGAGAAAGGCATATCTGGCTTTCGTACAGCACGTATTTACCCTCTAAACCCTGATAGGTTTGACGAAAATGATTTTGCTCCATCAGTTGTTCAAGAAGGACCTTTTACTGAAGTCGTCTTCGAATAATCAAAATTCAAATTCCATTGAAACTATCAATAATATAGATAATTTGCCTAGTTCTTACAACAATGAGTCAGAGGAAAATCCAATATCAAAATCTAGTACTTCAAAGACTCCTGATCAGGTTAAAATTACTGATATTTCACTAATTTTTTTGAGAAAACCTCATGTGGCAACGTGATTCTCATTCAGAAATTTTAACTACCCCAAAAACAAAAATTACAAGACAAATTGAAAAAACAGAAAAAGGCCCAAGAAAAGAAGAAGCAGAATATCGTAAAAGCAGTTACAATGAAAACTGAAAAATGTAAAATGTAAACAGAAAAACAACATTTTTGTAATCGTCATATTTTTAAGAAATTTTGTCATTTTAATTATTTTAAAACTTGATTTTATTTTAATCATCTTTGTTTATGTTATTAAGAATCCATTAATATAAATATTTATGCAATAAATACAAGAGTAAAGAATCGGGGGTGTGTAATATAAAAAATGTTAAGCGATTATTCTTTGTTTTTTTTACTTTCGTTTATATAAAATCTTTTAATGTTTGTAAAACATTAAAAAGTACTCATTAACCTTTTTGTCAATATTAAATAAAATAAAATGTTTATGTCTAGAAAAAATGTTGATATCTAATAATTTTTGTTTAGCGCATTATTGCCCGATTTATGCGCACAATTATCCAGCGAGGTGAGGAATTGTGCGTATTTGCCTCATGTCACTTTATAAATTAATCTGTAATCTACTATATTAATAAGTTAAGGTTATGAAAGTAGACTAATGAGGCTCCTTTTCTCTAAAATTCCGATTTCCCAACTGCATTCCATTCGTTGTAATATTAATTCTTGCTAAGATGTGCACAATTCCTCCACTTTCTCCTATCAGATCTTTTTGGATAGCCAGAGCTGTTGGAAGCGAATTTTGCAAAATATCTATTGTAAATTTTCTCAGCAGCCTGAATGGCGGAATGACGTCAAAAGAGATGATGACGTTTAGTAGGTCAAAATAGACGTCACTGTTTGAACGTCATTAAGTATTGATCAGATTTAATGCTTCCTCTATAGTTATTATTGACGCAAGAAGTGTCATGTAAGCGTTAGTGAATTAAATTAAATTTTAAAACACCTGTTGTTTTAAAATCGGATTAAACTAGTGTTTATATGACATCGTTTATTTGATTAGCGTTTGTATATTTTATATCGGTTAATACTTGTATGGATATTACAAAACTTGATTAATAGTGACATCTAAACGTAATCACGTCATAATGACGTCTAGTAGGCTAAAATAGACGTCATTACATTGTATTTTGATGTTGCTCTATTTGGGAGAATGTTAGCAAAAATATGACAAAAGATGCTTCATTTAGTAACACAAATCAACACAAACATTATTTTATTTTTCTTAATATTTAGAGAGTAATAAAAATAGAAAGATATTTGTATTGATTTGTGTGCGGGGAAATGGAAAGCATCCAATGTTGACTTTCACCGCAGAAATGGAAAAAGTCTTATACATTTATATTCAAATACATCCAAATGTAATTTTAAAATTTCTTATCGAAGTATCACTTCTAGAAAATTAAATAGTAATGAAATGCAAAAATTTAATATCCGAAATGATATAAAACTATACAGTCGAATACAGCATTTTTGCTGTGCATAACCGTGTCGATTTGTGTTATAGTTGGAAAATACAGAATCATACACTACGTTTCACAATGTCGTCTGTATATGTTACTGGAAAACATTCAAAATCTGTCAATAATATTATGGTAAATTAATTGCGGAATTCAAGCAGAATTTGCTATCTCTTAATATTATTTGAATTATATATTTCATTAACCACTGCATGTTCTAAAAACTAAGTTCAATATTAAGTTTAATATTAATCAATTTCTAAAATACAGGAAATATAATAGGAAATGATGATTGTAATGAAACGATGCATAAGATATCTATTTCCGTAAATAAAAAACTATCAGTTACCTGGATCTATAACGATTTTGTACTAATTTTTGTACAATTCATCATTTAGGAATATCAAAGTACAAATATGAGATTAAGAAATTTAGTTGAAAGATCTGTTTGAAATATTTTATTAAATATTATATTTTCGTTAATTAATTTTAAGTTATTAATTTTTTAATTATTTTTATGTATATAATACTAAAAAGGAAAAAATGCAAATATGTTGATACAATTGATTTTAAGTAATCAGTGCATTTAATTAGAATTTTTCATTTTCTT
>NW_017304450.1:2462898-2466865 GCF_001594115.1 Trachymyrmex septentrionalis | reverse complement strand
TTAACGAAATGGGGTACGAGGATCACAAATGGAGGGATCTTGCTCAGGGACGGGAACAGTGGCGGGATTTGGTATTTGCGGCAATGAGCTTTCGAGTTCCTAATGCCTAATAATAATAATAATAATTTTAAGTTATTAATTTTTTAATTATTTTTATGTATATACTACTAAAAAGGAGAAAATGCAAATATGTTGATACAATTGATTTTAAGTAATCAGTGCATTTAATTAGAATTTTTCATTTTCTTTCAGCTGAACCATTTATTGAAGCTGGTTTCGCAGATGCACCTCAGGGTACAATATTACTAACAGTAGAAGTCGGGGACAGGGCCTTGTAAGTATATAAAATATTCATACTATTGCAATTGCTATTTTTATATGAATTATGAGCATATATTATGTAATAATTGTTATGTGTAATAACGTAAAATATATATAACATGTACCGTATATGTATAGATGTCATTTTAATTACCACAGGAAAATGTTTCAAACTGAAATTGGTCTAAAGGGATAATAGTAGTATATAGATAATATAGATAATAGTAAAATGATAAAATCAATTTTTTATCAAGTCATATTTTTATGGCCACGATCAAGGTTATGACTATTTTTCAAGTGGAATTGTGTGATTATTTTACATATGGATTCTTCTACATTTTTATATGCAGAATAATTAGAAGAATCATTATGAGGAAAAAATCATATAATTTCATTTAAAAAAAAAAGTGATTTTATATGACCGTAAAAAAACGACTTTCTTGAAAATTTTATTATTATTTGTCTCCCTTTAATTTATAAAACTTTTGTCTGAAACGTTTCTCCGTATCTTTCATACTTTTCGAGATATTTACTTACGATAATTAAGATAGAATACATCGTATAATATAAAAAAGGAAGTTCTAAAATATCTTTTATACACTTTCCTAGCTGGAAAGATCCAAATTGTCCATTCAGGACAGATCGTTGTACCAGGTTGAAGGTCTTGCCGACTCTAGTTAAATGGAGGACTGAGAAACGTTTAGAGGGTGATCAGTTACTGAATCCTGACCTTATCGAAATGTTACTGTCAGATGTAGATGCAGACTAAAGATATTTGTAATATATATTTATACATTTCTTTTTATAAAAAATACATATTGAATTATAAACATAAATTACATTTTCACGTACGATCATTGTATATCCATTCTTTTTTATAATTATTGTATTATCCTTTTTACCCTACTTTGAAAAAAAATATCGGAAATACAAATAAAGATTACTTAAATTTAACTAATATTTATTTTTTATGCATTTGTATGTGTATATATGCTATAATTATATTGTAATAATCTACAATCTTTTGAGCAATAAGGTAAGAAAGAGAAATATCAAATAAACAATCAGTTGGACTGTAAAATCTGTAAATTACAAAGAATTTACTTTATATCTATATTTACTATGAAATTGTGACGTAACATCCTTCCGAAATTTTAGTTTGATCTTACAAGTATGAAACACGAAAAATTAATATAATTGTAAATTTCCTAAAAGGATTCATTTTATTACATAATTGGTGCCACTGGTGTTGGTGGTAACATACGTACGGAATAATGAACCTTCTTATTCCTTAGAATACTGTAGGTATTGTCGAAAACGACGTAATCTGAAATAAAATTTAAACAATAAGAATCTTATTGGACCGTATTTGTGAATAAAATTTAGATAACAACGTCATTATTTGTAGAATGCTGCTCAAACAATATGGGCTTACAAGTCGTCGGAGTTTCGCAAGTTAATAATCCAATTTCATCCGATTGATGAGACGCAACTCTCCGAATAGGTATAACTTCTATTTTCTTCCCATTAGTCATGTCTTTTTTCAGAATTCCAAATTTGATGTCATGACCTTCGCTTCGAAATTCCCAACTGAATACAAAAATATGAATTGAAAGAAAGAGACTTTATCTTCCGATATGTTTATTGTAAAATATTTACCTTAAAATGGAACCCTCTTCGGGTGCAGAAATATCGAATTCTAATTTTCCTCCTTTCCGAACGACGACGGTAGTATAATCCTCGTTTAGCTTATCCATATTGTTGACGTACATCTCTTTAGATATCTTACCACCTTGACAGATCTAATAACAATTTTAATTATTATTTTTCGAAATAATATATGCACGTTTTATATTTAAGGCTCCTGTAATATTGTATATAAAGAAAACTCTTGCAAACTATATTAAAATGTATTTTTAAATATATTTTGAAAGAATTTCATTATGTGGTTTCTCGCTTTTGACATCATCTAAAGATCTGTGATAAATGGTCAAAAGCTTTAAAGAAAACCAAGTATTCTCTTAAAAAATATGCATAATGAATGCATCTTAAAAAATATGAATAATGCATCTTATAAAGTAAGATGCAAGAGTTTGCAATAAAAAGCCGAATTCTTCGATGAGATTTATAGTTTTTTTAAACAAAAATTTTTGAAGAGGTATTAATTTTAAATACTATATTAACATTTAAGAAGTAATTGAACTTATTACAAAATTTAAAATATTCTATCGAAGTTTGCATTTCAACGGCTATTTTGTATTGTGTGCGTAATTTTGAAAGCGATTTAATTAAAATACTTTTGAAGTATATTTCGGGTTGCCATCTGGATCTGTTAGTATTCCACCATAATGGGCAGGTAGTTGATCCTTCGGTATGAGTTTAAGAAGTGCTGCTTTCCATTTCGACGGCTCGGCTTTGTAGATTTGTATTTTTGACAAAGTATAGTCGTCCATAAATTTCTTAATAAGAGTAAAAGCGAAAGCAAAGACTCTTGGAGCTGCAACAATGCATACACTAATAGGTTCTTTTTCTGTTTCTAAAAATCTTCTAAATAAGCCAATTGTAAACAATTCATCCTGAACAAAATTTTTGAAGAATTATTTCAAAAAAGTTGTTCACATGCTTCTGTGAACTTTTATATAGTAATAATAATAATAATAATAATTTTTATCTTATATGCTATCTTATTGTCAAATGAGTCAGCATATCATTTTCAACGAAATTCGGAAGGATTATAAAACAAGGGAATAATAAGAAGAAATAAATGAATAAGGATTAATATTTCATTTCGTATTCATAGTCAGGCCTTACATTTAAGGCTTCCTTAAATTTATTTTCAGATGCGCTCTAAGAATTATTTCATTGGCTACTGAGCATCTAAAGATAAATTAAGGAAGCCTTAAGTATCTGACTATGAATACGGGCAATTGAATCGGTCATCGGATAATAGCGATAGTTTACAAGCCATTCAAACTATTTGATCTGGAAGAGGAATGAAATTGTAAAAATTTCTAAAATTATCTAAAATTAATACGCATCTTCCATGCATAATGTATCATACTGTAACTCATTGATGATCCAAGTGGCTTAAAAATGTATATTACACAACATGACACAACGTTGAAACATATTTTTCATATTTTATAAGCAGTCTTTTTTTTTAAAAAGGAACAAATAAATTTAATAATAAAAGAATTTTCAATCACAAATAAAAAAGAAAATTGATAATGAACAATAATGCGACGCAGTTATTAGTGCATAAGTAATATATACCTGTTTTGTTTTACTCTAAAGATGATCTGAAGCGGAACCAACGTCTGTCACTTCAATTATGATATATGTACACTCACCGACTAAAAGATCGTAACAGATTTTTTTCTATGGTTTTTGGAATGCAGTCTACTCACCGAGCGATTGGTTTTTATTTACGAATCCATAAGTAAGAACAATCGCTTGGTGAGCAGACTGTATTTCGAAATTTATTTAAAAAAAAAGGGTTGCAATCTTTTAGCCGGTGAATGTACGCCCAAGGACTTCGATTCTTTCCTTCGAAAATTTTCACAAATTGAGAAATGACTACTTTTCTACATTAATGCTTATAATCCGTGCGTGATTAATTTATGACACGACTAAACCTTCGTCCGCT
>NW_017304450.1:2461885-2462798 GCF_001594115.1 Trachymyrmex septentrionalis | reverse complement strand
TACTTTTCTACATTAATGCTTATAATCCGTACGTGATTAATTTATGACACGACTAAACCTTCGTCCGTTTACAACTAAATTTGATGTAAAAATGAAATAACCTGAATTTTTGAAAGTTTTAAAAAAGTAACCGAGGAAAATAATTTAAGTCCTTGGGTGTACATCAAGAGCAATTAAAGAATACTACACATTATTTACGCACTAATAATCGTGTTGCACTCTCATTGTATTTTATTAATTTTTTTTTCTCTTTAAACAGACAATATATCAAAGAATATTTATTTTATTTTAAGCAGTAACATCTAAATAAAATCGCGCTGGTGCATTGCGATTATTATATTTTATTAAACTTACCGTTGATCAGGAAGCACATCTTTAGAATTTCCGGATAGTTTGCCTCGTACATTTGGACGAAGGTGATAACAAGCTCGCCAGCTACATCGATAAAACAATAATAGAAAAAAAAAAAATAGAATATCTTAAGAAAAATTTATTAATATTTTTACCTGGTTTCCACAAATATTGTTTAAGATTAAATCCTTCCATGTCGAAAATAACGGTCACTTGATTAGCGAGCTGTCCATGCTTCTTGGATTGCTCCTTGGCTAAGTTCAAATAACCATCTAATACTTTTATCATAATTTTGATGAATTCCTTCTGTGTTATTACATGTAATGCTCCGTACATGTCCATACCGACAAATGGTACGATGATCACTGTAAAAATTATATCCATATATAATAAAAAATAATATAAATTTTTAAAAAAGGATAAGCAAAGCATTTTTCCGATCTTAAATCAATTTTCATAATTTTTTTGTGCTTGTAAATTTTTTTGCTTTATTTATTATATCTTCTCTATCTTTTATAATATAAAAGTAAACATTTAATTTAGTGCGATACAAAAATTTGGC
>NW_017304450.1:2461398-2461785 GCF_001594115.1 Trachymyrmex septentrionalis | reverse complement strand
ACAATTAAATGACAATTTTTTTTTGTTGATTTCGGATTTATTATAAACTTGCAAGAATAAAGTTTAAATAAAAATTACTTTTATTGCCAACAGACAAAATTTGTTTGATTTAATTAAATTTTAAGAATTTTTGATAGTATTGTGTAGTCTCAAATAATAAAATAACTTTTTCAATTAGAAAACATTCGAATACTTCAAGTGTTAAACAAAGATATTTCTCACCATGAAAGAGAAAGAAAAAGAGAGAATCGAAAGGATTAATTAAGAATGATGTTATGCTTCGAAGTAATCGTAATCATGGTCTTTATATGTTAGATATATTTTTGTGAAAGAAAAATATCCCAAAGAGTTGAAAACCTTGATCGAGTAGTCGAAATATTGAAACCT
>NW_017304450.1:2416948-2461373 GCF_001594115.1 Trachymyrmex septentrionalis | reverse complement strand
TATACATATATATCATATCTTTATAAATGACACTGTACTCAAACTTTCACCGTAATTATATCGACATCATTGAAGTTTATTAGTAGAATGTTTGCTTATTTAATATAATATATATCTTGCAATTATTATTATTCTCGAATTTTTTTTACAATAACATTTTATAATACTTGGAATAATTTGCAAGGTTGATCAAGTTATATTTTACTTATAAGTTACTTTTTATTATAGAAATTAAAGATAGTAAATTTGGGTACTTTATTTTTTATATTCTATTTTTGTATTATATTTTATCATTTAGTCCAATTTTGTATTATTTTTTGTATTACTATTTTTTGTAATTTCTTTTGTATTTTCTATTACTTAATTTCTATGACAAACACATAAAGAAAAATATAAATACATGAGGTAAAACCTTAAAAAGTAACTTATAAAGTAACTTTCCAAACCTTGATAATTTGATTGTGTTTTTCTCACTTTTAATTTAATATAATATATATGTCTGTTTTTTTTTTATAATACTGATAAAAATTGACATTATATATCGTTTCAATTCATGATGCTATAAACGTAAAAAGTTTAAAGCAGATTTATGATTCAAAGATTGATTACACTATAACAAAAGAGATTTTACCTGGTGCTCCATCTTTATCGAATCCACTCGTTCCGTAAGGCAGATATGGTTTTATTACTTCAGGAATTTCCCATTTGTCCAAATTATCAGCATCCCACTGCTTTCGCCATTGTAGCGACTATAAATATTTTTCTTCATTACATTATTGCAAAATATGCGTTGTGTCGTAAATTATCAAAATTATTAATGTTTTTGATATGTATTTCTGATTATTCTGATATACACTGATAAACACGTGACTTGTTATATTGTATTTTTATTGTTTCGAATATTTTACGATACATTTATAATGTGTGGATATACCTGTAATGTGTGCATATACCTGTGCTGCCATTTTTATTTTAATTAGATTTTAATAAATCTTAAATTTAATCAAAAGATTTTTCTATCACTCTTATTTTTTATGCAATAGCGTAAAATTAAAAAGTGTAAATAATTATACACACGTAACATTTGAATCCTAATACAACATGAAATATTTCCATATGAAATCTTTTTCTCTATAACATTAAGAAGAATACGTACCACCTATGTTATATTGTTGTAAAAGTTAAATTTCTTTCATGAAAAAAATATAATAGATTAATTAGATTATTCTAAATATATCCATTTATTGCTTGATTTACTCAAAACAGATGTAGATGACAGAAAAAAATCACGTTACAGTTTAAATAAATTGGCGGTATAAATAAAAAAAAAATGAAATTTTTTAAAATTATAATTGTGTTTTTTAAATTTTAACTGTAACTTCAAAATTCTTAGATTACTGTAATGTAAGTAGGTTAAAACATATTTAAATTTATCGTAAAAGTTATGCATTAATATCTTTTAGTATAAAATTATTGAATTAAAAAAAATATATGTAAAAAATATCATGTATCTGATTCACCCAAATATTACGTTTATAACCGAAATTCAAAATGATTTTATTATATCATTCTGTGTCTTATTCTTCCGTATAATATCTGTGTAAAAGAATACGGCTTATAAATAGGTTTATATGTTACGGTGTAACACGTACCGTTGGAACGTCTTTAGTCGGTGCTAAGATATCTGAAGACACACTGAAGAAAGAAATATTTCTCATAATTTACAGTTAACGATTTCAGGAATAACGGAGTTTCACGCGGAATAGAAAGTGAAAAAGAATAATTTCCTGAAGAAATTACTTTGGAATATCAAGCCGTATCATAGATCCTTGGTTTTCAATCATTATGAAACTTCTCAGCGTAAGAATACGGATGGTGATTTCGCGAACGTGCTTCAAAGGATCGGTACATTACTTTCGACTTATAAAATGGCATGTACAGAGAACAACTTTCTATTTCATAAAACATCTAGGAGAACAAAAAAGCGGCACTGTTGACAGCAAATCTTCAACATCCAATACGAACGGAAGGATACTTTCTTTAATTTATTCGCGATAGAATTAACTGCGATTAGTTTGAATGATGTTGGCAATTATTTGATCGTTACTTACATAAAAAGATTGTTAAATTATCGTCTTGTGTGTGACATTAACAAATAATATAAAATATTAAATTTATTATGTTTGCTACATATTAAGTTTAATGTGTGTGTGTGTGTGTGTGTGTGTGTGTGTGTGTGTGTGTGTTGTGTTGTGTTGTGTTGTGTTGTGTTGTGTTGTGTTGTGTATATGTGTGTAATATTATTGAATATATATTATACATTAATAAATCTTTATTATTAAATCAAAGAATATTTATAAAAAATAATTTAAAATTTACATTTATCTATCTATCTTTGTTTAATTTATGATGTGAGTAACGTTTCTGTCAGATGAATTGGATTGACAATGACGTGACATACATCTTGACATTCTTGACCGGCATTCAGTTCCGATCAAGATAGAATTCACAAAAAATAGATAAAGATTTCTCATCAAGACACGTCACACAAAAGAAGTTTTTAGAATGCAACGAGCTGTGATGCGACTCACTAAGTTTACGCCTGCCGCGTTAATATTTAATGAGTCGCGAGTAATTCACGTGGCAGAGAAATTTAAAAGACTCGGTGACTGTATCCGGAACGTGTTTCACCAGACTTTCTCAATTGGATTCGTCTGTGTTTTGTGTAATGTGAATAGTGAGTCTAACCTGAGGGAACGGAGGTCGAATACGTAACCGGCGTAACGTCCGGAGACAGAATAATGTAAAATACATATCCACTTTATTTAGTATATAAGTGAAATATGAGAATGTAAAATATGCGATTGTAATATGAAGAAAACGTTCACATGTTCTTGCACAATTACTTACGTCTCTCAGCATTTTTTCAGCTGCAGTAGGATCCCATTTTCTTGCTATAAAAAGCATAGAAATATAAATTTATTTTAACTTAAATGTATTATTTATCGTATAATAAATAATACATTTCTCAGAACTATTTAAATTATCGGTAAAAAAAAATATTGCTTTATATATAGGTATCTACGATATTTATATGTATATGCAAAATCTATTTATTATCGTGTAACTTGCAAGTGCATACAATATCAAATAAAATTTACATATATATATTATTATACATATGACATCATTAAAAAAATAAGAAAAAATGTACAGTTTTTACTCACGTAGTTACATAGTTATCGCGTTATTTATTTAAAATAAAATTTATTAAATTATTCCAATAATATTGTTTCAATATATATTAAAAACATTCTTATGTGCACTGACGTTGTTTATTGGATATATGAGTCGTAGCAATTTGTGTGACTCACAATTCTATAGAGCCAGTTAATAATAACCGATAATTTCGAGTTTCCTCAATTTTGTAGTTTTGTTTCAAAACAGTTTAATAACTTCGCTAAGTGCTGCTTCGAAACATATACATGCACACATATAAAAATAGGTAAAAGACAATGGATGTCACGTCAATTATTCACGATATTTCTCACGATGCACATGACTACGTTATGTACACATAACACAGAATAAAACATTTATTGAAATCACGAAGCATAGCTTCCTATTATTAAATACGTTGACTGCGTTCAGCACTACAATATGCAAAAATATGTAGCTTTGCACTTATTAAAATTGTAAAATTATTTAATATGCTTGATCTTGTCTTTAGTTTTTCATTGGATCTACCAAGGGGAATATCAGATAAGAGATTCAGAGATTTTAATGCGCTTTTTGCAAACTTTTTGTAACAATGATTGTAATAATTTGAAAAACGTAGTGTATAAATGAAAATATCAGTATCTTTATAAAATTTCATTTAATATTATTAGTTTTAATTACTTTTTGATTGTAACGAAATTTCATGAAATTACGTATTGTGTTTAATTATTATCTATTATATAATACTAATGTATAATTTCATGAAAATTTTCATTACAATCAAAAAGTAATTAAAACTAATAACATTAAATTAAAATTTATAAAGATACTGATATTTTCATTAATACAGTACGTGTTTCATATTACTATAATAATTATTTAAAAAAATCGATTTCTTCGAAACTTAGGTCAATGGTTGAAACGGCCGGATACGTATCGTTTTTTTTCCCCTCAAAAAGACTGTAAAAAGCGCATAAAAATCTCCGATCCCGTCGCCTGGACGGATCCCTTCACCCGTTCCCCTTGTAAGTATATAAACCAATTATTCAAGAATTTTACAGCAGTTGCAAAGATATTTTTTTCTGTTGAACGCAGCCATTATTAATTGGTTATCAGGGAGAGGGCCATACCTCTTAACCAGCGAAGCAGAAAGTAGTCATCGTGGTGTGGCTGTAGGATATCTTGCACTGACCGTCGAAACTGCACGAAGAAGAAAGGAAATATATAGATCTGCTTTGTTTATTTTTTATATATTATATAAATAACATTATTATTAAAAGCGTTCACTTTTGATTGCACAATTTTGTGATTTATTATTATAATTTCTCATTTGATTTATGAGTATTTATGAATCGAATGTAAGAACGAGGAACAAAGTTTTACTTTATAAATATGTATCATGTGTATCATGTTTGCGAACGTTATAGCGAAGCAATTATATACGTTTATTTTTATACAAATATAATATGCTTACGTAAAGATTATATTATACGTTTTTTTAGAAATAATGCACACTGACTTCATTTTATAATACTTCACATTATTGTTGCACCGCAACGTTTCCAACATGCGATTCTTAATTATGATTTATAGGAAACAAGTACCACCGTGTGATATAATAATAATGATATACGCGAGGAAGTGAAACTTCCTTGTCGATTTCTGTAATTATCAATTATCTCCGTGAGAGAAAGAAAGAGAGAGATGAAAAAGGTCCGTACTGCGTTGTACATTATTAAACCTAATCAAAGTGTCTACTTTCACTTAAATCCATAGGAGAGCGCAGAGTTTGGTGATATTAATATTTACTTTGCATATATATAGATTTTGCATATATCTCTTTGCATATATCTTGCTTTTATATGATGTTTATCTTTAAATAATATATCCTTTTTATACAGAGAAGTTTGCATTTTTTTTAAATCAAACGTCAGACAGTATGTGTGGCAAACTGATAGATAATAAAAATTAAAAGTAATTTGAAGATATTATCTCGTACAATTCATCAGCCTAAGGTTATAATTATACAGTTTACTATGAGTATGCACATTAATTTTTTTACAATTTCATTGATTTTTATTGATAATAATTTTAGTTTTTCTCTTCAGTTAATGCTATGTAAATATATTATTACAAAGTATAATAAAATAGAATTTATATTTTTCCTCGAGCGTTTGTATCACTTGATTATTCTTGAAAGTTGCTTAAAGGATTTGAAACAATTTCATGTATGAGACTTTTTATAATCCCATGTATGAATTTATTAAATAATTATCTATTTATGGATATATCGCCTTGAATAAAAGGTGCATTTATTGATAACAAAATGTTTTCACTAAAAGAAAGAAAGGAAAGAAAAAAAAGAAATATTGGCTTATTGTTTTGCCATCAAGTTAATCAATGTAACTCTTTCTTAACAAAAAAAATTATTTGCATAATTATTAATCCTCATCCTCAATTATCAAAATGTAATTTTCCTAATGACAGTTACTCACAATATAAAGTAAACATAACATATAACAAGAAAGTATTGCTGCAAGGAGGCAACAATTTTCGATTGGATTTTAAGTTTATGAGAGTAGCATGAACTGTAATGAAGTTTTCAGTAGAGCTGGATAGTTGAACAAGATTAAAGCGTATAGCAGTTAAAATTCTTCTTACGAGAGAGCAGGGAAAATTTTGCTAACTATTCTATTAAAAAATCGTAAATTGTTGTATCATAAAATAATTGCCCTTCACATGCACGAAATAACCGAAATGATATAATGAATATATGTCGATCTCTTGCGTGAAAGATGTTATAACATTGATTTGATTTCATTTCTCAATAAACAGGAATGGAAAAAAAGGGTGCAGACAGGAGTGAGAGGATCAGAATAGGTCACACATAATTATCGAACGAAGTAAACCGGTTTCTCTTCTCAACAATTGGACTTTGTAATCGCGATAGATTTTTTTTTTCTCTGCATGTTCATCGGCTAAAGCTAATGGTATTGTTTTATAAATGCTCAATAATCGCATAAGGAGCACAAACAGTTCTTTCTTTCACATCGTTTTGAATCGATCGAGCGTGAAACGCTAATTGAAAAAAAAAAAGATTCTAATCGAACTTTACAGACGCTATCAGTGTAGCTTTTATATTCGCTGTTTGTTTCAAGTGCAAGAAGTAAAAAAAAGCAAAGATATCTTTTGGCGCCTTAATATTAGTTTTCATGATACTAATTACATCTGTACATTTAAGAAGGTTCATCGAATACTCAATGAAGGTCGCACATGTTTAATCACCGTCATAGCTGCAGATGACAATACACTACAATAGAAAGCCGTTTACAGCGAAACGATAACAATCAACAATAAAAATGCAATATTTCTTTTCGATACAATTTCTATGGTCTTTTACGATGGAATCGAGAGGAAGTTGCTTGAAAATAGAGATAAAATATAACAGAAATCGGGGATTCGTCACAAGGAACTTTCTCGAAAGTAAATTACGAAACAAATAATTGTTTTTGGAAAAAGACTACTTACGTGAATTACGTAAAATATAGATTGCAATTCGTTATAAGTTATAGAAAGTATCAAAAATACAGTGTGAAAGCAATATTTCTTTATAATCAATTATGATAACTTTGTTACGAAACAATAAACTCGCATCTATATTAAATAAAAGTTAACATGGTTTTGTAGTAAAACATCATGAGCATCAAACACATAGCAAAAATATCGTACATATTTTCCATGAAATTACGAATGCAGTACCATTAAATATTTTTATCCGAATAGCATATGACATAGAAAACGAGAAAAATTCTAAGCGAGTGCTTTTTATTGATTAATATATTACTCTGATATTAATGATATTAAAATACATCTTACGAAACGTGATCAAAGTTTCTCCTGATCTTCTAATAATGCAATAAATTATATAAAAATAACTTCAATGCGAAGATATTTAGATGGTTTTTGGAGATATTATATGCCTAAATTTTTTTTTTGTTTCTTTAATAAACGTGATTTTAAAATTATAAAATTAACATTTTACTTTTAATTAATTATAAAATATTAATAAAATTATGGTCATTAACTTGAGATAGAGAAAGCAAGAAGATGTCGAAAGAAATGCAAAATCTAGAAAACACGCTATGCAAAAACATTAACAATTAATATTTTCCTTGATTTACTATTAATCATTTACTTAATTATTTATTTACAATTCCTATGAATTGCCAATATCTGAATTACGAAAATACTTCGATAATTGCATAGAGAGAAGCGAATATCCTTTTTAAAATCATATAGCGTGTTTACTAAATTTTGCATTCCTTTCGATATTTTCTTATTTACTTTATCTGAAGTCATAGATTATTATTGCAAATTTCTACTGATATTTCCAAGACATTTTGTACGATTGCTTCATTCAAACGGATTGAGTCGAGAAAAAGTCATTTTATGCATATGCACGTCGCGAAGACATCTTGTGTGCGTGTATTGAGTGTATATATTGCATCGATGTCGTAATTCAAGACAGCGCGGGTGAATTTGTATAGCATTGGTATGCATTGAGGACCTTTTAAAAGTGTGCGAGATTTGCGTGTGCCCAATTATTCTTAATCACGAGGCTGTGATAGTTTCCAAATATAACAGATGAAAGTGTCTCCATCATCATCGGCATAACGTTTTTTCTCGAGCGACAGAAAAAAAAAACAGTTGAATTTAACTGGTCACGTTAATTGATGTCAAACGAGCAAAAAACTTAATAAACTTTTTCAATATATGTGTCACGTACTAAATGTTTTACCTTTTTTTTTTAGTGACACATCTGAAATGGTAAAATTTTTAATATTAAAACATAACAAACATATAAATTGAAATAGAGAAAAAACTGACTCAGATTTTCTGCCTATTTTTATGAATCTTAATTGACATAAAAAAATTTTCGACATAAAATCTAGTTAGTATTGAAACAAGGTCGTAAATCGAAAGGCAATCGACGATTCTTTTCTTACGACGCAATCGGAAAAGTGCCAATCTCTTCGCGATCCACTGCATCTTGCTGCTTGAAATAAGTGCTCGACTGTTTACTATCCGTTCTAGATATCAGAGGTGAATGATTACTAGGTTATAAGAGGACTGAAGCAGTTTCTCTACGCGCATTAAAGTCTTTGCCTTCAATATCTTGTATCACATATACCGAAATTTTCAACTCTATTGAGAAATCATGTCAGTAAATCTGAATTAACCTGATACCCTTGAGAGATTCTTTGCCGAATCACAGGGTGGATATAATTTCTTTTAAAAACATTGAGAACTTTTTTTCATAACCTGTTTTAACGTAAAGATTTTTTGTGCAAATTATATCTTTGAAAGTATCTTATAAAATTTTCATAGTAAAATTATTTTCATGTGACATTTGCGTTAATAAAATTAATAGTTAACATGATTTTATTAATAGTTAATATCTTAAGCTAACGATATTTTTAATTAAATTTGTTTTTCTTTTTCAAATTTTGGAAAGAAGCAGATACAGTTTGGAAACATATGAATTCTTCTATTTACATTAAAAAAATATAATTATTTGCTTTATGAAGTTCTTCATCTTATATCTATGCGTTTTATTAATATATCAATTCTTAATAAAAAATTTTCATTAAATAAAAACGTTCTTTAATTTTTGTCTTTTTGTCGAGAAGAAGAAAAATAGATTGTTTGATTTAAAGGATAATAATGTTTGTAAAAATTGTATTTGCTATGTGTCTGCTTAATCATCGAACGTCAATAATCTATACTTATCAACTGTATTTATGTGCATGCTTCATAATTAAATAGTCAATTTGTCGAGTATCCAATAAATGTCAATCTTTTAAATTTATGTGATAACTAACGCTATTACATTGGTGTATGTTACATCATTTGCGTGAGATACTGATATTCCTGTCGACGCCGGCGTTTAAAATATTTCTGAATTATCTCGGGCAAGCCTGACGATGAAATTTGTTTGAAATTTTATATATGGAAATATATTTATAAAACTTATCAATATTATCATTTTTACGTGTGTAAACATAAAATAAAGCAGAAACTCGGGAATAATAAATAAATGCGCATCGACACTTCCTGATGTGCCCTTTTTTTCTTCAAACTGTGGTATAACATTTATTTCTTTATTTAAATGTATTAGTCATGCCAGAATAAAAGTTTAATAATTATCGATATTTACATATTTCTTAAATTTATGTAAATTTATCAAGTATAATAGAGATAAATTTTAGCTTTTAAAATAACCTTGTCATTTATTTTTAGAAGAAAGAAAAAGTAATAACTTGATTAACAAGTTTTGTCCGCAAATTAATTAAAATTCACAATATACGATTAATTAACATTAACTTGAACTTTTGCAATTCATTAGCATTTCCAGAAATAAGAAAAATTGTTTGAACTTTATTGCATTATAGTTTTGTAAATAATTAAATGTTATTTCAGTAATTTATTTAATCATTTATATTAATAATTATACGTACGCATCTCGGGTGTTTTTCATATTGTAACATGTAAACTTAAGCACAGAGGATATTTTTTTATGTGTCATATTGCTGTTTTTTAACATATTTATTAAAAGTTAATATTAAAATAAATAGTTTTAACAAATTTAAAAGATCTAAAAGCACTTGTTTATTTAGTATTTTTTATAATTTATTATTATTATTTTTATAATTGTAGAAAATATTTTTTATTCCGATGAGGAGAAAAACTAAACTATGAATACCTAAGTAAATATATGATATACTTTATTCATATGTAAATTATATATTCTTTTAAATAATTTTATGCAAAATAGTCACATTAACAGAAAATCTTGTCTCTATTGTGTCTATTATATAAAATTGTTTAAAAGAATATATAATAAAATAGTGCGTTTGTATGTCGAAACTTTATCACTATTAACAACATGATCCTGGAAGATATCTGATGCATTTTGAGCGATTAATTGACCTTACTGACGTACACATGAATGAGAAAAATAAAAAAATCCTTGAAATTACAATATTCCTTGAAACAGTGTATACATACCTTGAAATTATAAATAACAATGTTCTTAGGTGCTGCTTATTAGCTTTAATATTTTCGTGAGAACGAGAGAGAGAGAGAGAGAGAGAGAGAGAATTTTTTAAAAGAAGATGTGTCGATTTTGTCTTCGGAATGATAAGTAAAAGTAGTATGTTATTTATAGATTTTGAGCTACTAAATCTGATTTTAATCTTAGTCGGAAAAATAGCATATGAAATTATTGAATATAATAAAAAGCCATTATATGAATGGTATGTTAATGAAAGTGTGAAATTATAATAAAATACTTTTAATGAACGAAATCTATATCTATACATATAAAAAGAATGTATACGAAAAGCAATAAATAAAAGCAATAAAATTGGAAAAAAAGTAATATAACAATTATTCTTGCTCAGAATCGTTCTCATTATTGCCAACATAATTTTGAAAGTTTTCTGATAGATACTAAGCGTAACTGGCGAGTATATGAGTGGGAAGAAAATCTTTGAAATTGGGTGTAATGAACAACAATCTTTTGTTTTCAAGATATCATGATTTAATCAAGATTTAAAATAATTATCATGTTTTACTAGTAGGAAATACGATTTAATATCCATGAAACTCAACATTAAGATAAAATTAATTTACTTTATAATATTACTTTATAATATTAAAAATACCAGAAGGTTTATATTAATCGTTAATGAGATCCTATTATCTCGATTCGGCGCAATTCGCCGGTTCGCGTTAAAGAAGCCATGATAGTTGTCTCACGCCATGTCTTAGCACCGAGACACTACCATGTCTCCAGATACTACTTTTTTAACATTCTCCTTTCTAGAATAAATTATATTAAAATATATATATATATATATATAGAATAAATTATATTTCTGCTGTCTTACCTTCATCAATGCAAATCGCTGGTCATCCGCCAATTTTAATGACATTTTTGTTATTAGACCACTTAAGAATTCACAATCACGTCTCTTCAGTTTATCGGTAGATTGTTGAATTTAAAAATAATTACAGTCGATTTTTATCTATGGCTAGAATAAAAACATTGGTATATATCATCTACATTAAAGCTGTTAAAACAAGTTTTTATCAAAATATGTAGTATATAACGCATATATTTATTATTTTCGTATCGTTTGCGATTACATAAGTATGTGATATACATATAATGCTGATGGAGAATAATTATTATTATTACATGAAAATGTTTTTGTAGTGTTAATTAAAAATCAAAGATATATGAATTTTTTAATTGATAACGTCATTTATATTGATCAAAGATTAAAGTTTAAGAAAGACATGCGTTCATGATTACTTCTAATCGATAAACAGTGAATTATATAAATTAATTACTCGCATGATCGTCTTGAATTCTTTAATTAATTATATATTATATACTAAATTAATTCATACAGTACAGGAACAATGTTCAAAACAATAAGACATGAAAATCTGTATTATTGCTTCTTTAATTATAATAAATGAAAATTATTGATAATTCACTGATCGCCCCAAAATAGCTATAATAATTATAAAATTTGCATTTTTATTATGAGATCAAACTGCCAGTGGTTGTGATTTTAATGAAATATTATTATATTTGAATTATATGTGAAGAAATAAATGCAGAGTATAATAATGTTTTTATCGGCGTTAAATCACATATGAATTTTTTAATCGATAGTATACATCATATTTGCGTCAGTTAAGATCAGAGTTTAAAGACAATACATATTTTACAATTTCTTCTAATCAATAAGCAGAATAGAATATGAAAATTAATTATATTTTGCTTTTCTTGTACTTTAGCTAGCTAATTATATTATATGCATATATTATTGAATTGATTGAATGTATATTAAAGCAATAAGACAACACGATATTATTGTTTCTTTAAAAATGTATATATGTCACATCTCAAAGTATAATTCAAAATATAAAAGACGGATATGTTAGACATAATTTTTGGCTGCGAAAATTTTTTCAGTTAATTTAAATAGTAATAAAAATTTGATTTAGTTTTATTATCAATAAAACTAATAGCTTTAATTGGGATCTCACACACAATAATACTGTCAAGTTTCAACAAATATAAATATAATGTATAATTATTAATGAATTAAAGAGGAATATCTATGAATCTAGATTTGTCTCGAGCAGTAATATTCTCTAAATAGATAAAGCTATCTGCGATAGAGCGCGATACAGATAAAAAGAATTAAGAAATCCAGATTGCTGCACAACATTATTAGGATTTGTTGATGCTGATAGTATATTTAGTGATTGTGTAAAGTACACAATCTGTATAAAATTGACTTGAAATATTGTCAATAATTTTTATCTAAGACTAAGAGAATGTCAAAATATTACTAATCAGTATTATTGATTGGGTCCGCGTAGAAGATATTTGCGGAAAAGTTTATTTGGATCTATTCAGTCGTTAAGTAAAACTTATTTAAAATTGCAGTAAAATATAATTATTGCGCCGTATAATCATCGTATAATCATAGAGTAATAAGTATAAATTGCATTGTTTCTATATGAAGTTCTCACGCGGTTTAGAAAGAATGAGGTTGAATCATATCACTCCCTCTTTTTCTAAAGTATCAAGTCGAAAAGAGATACTAATTCAGTTCTTTCTAACGGAACACAGATATATTAAGCTTATAGGAAATTTACAGTCTATTTTTCTCTGACTAAATCGCTATTTTCTTCTTTGTAGTTGGTTTCAAGGCATATTCACGACTAAGACTTTTGATTATTGAAACAAAAAAGGACTTAAGAAACTTGTAGTTACAAGTTCCATCATGTCACAAATGAGATAACATGTAGTAACAACAAATTTAGAGACGACGCAGTGTTTAAAAATCATTGACGTTTTAAATATGTTGTAGGCATTGAGACTTTCTTTCGTGTTATTATTGTGATATCATTTGTCATGTACCACATGCTATAATTTAGCACGTATATAAAATTTGCAATATAATAAATTGATATAATCTTAAAAGAGGAACATCCCATTATACACAATCTTATACACAACTTGTAAATATTTCCTCACATATGTACCTGTATTATTCGAATTATCTATCACAAGCGCATTTTTAACGTTTACCGTATCTGGGAACACAGTGTAAAAGAAAGTTTTTTAAGTCTAAATTGAAGAAGTTGTCAGAAATCATGAACAGCACGAAGATATCAGCCAATAGTGTTTATTCACTCAACGAACGTGAACCCGGGGACCACCTCGAACTCGCGATCGCGATTGTTCGGCGATGACTGGACTGACTGTATTCAGGTCGATGCCGCAACAGGTGTCTATTGCAGCGACCACGATTGCTGCGCGTCTGCGTGCACGCGTGCGTACATCTGCACGCGCCTACCTTCACTCGACGCGATTACACTTACGAAGATGAGATAGGTATCAACGTCACGAGGCGAACGGTACCGAAGGAATGGTATACCCAGCTTGTTCTCGACAATGGCAAATTTCCAATCGCCCCACCATCGGATCATTCGCACCAGCCACCTTCCTCCGTCACCGCGACGTCGTTCGGCAGAGCTGGTGCACGCGCGAGGTGAACGCGCGGTCCTGTCTCTCCGTTCAGAAACTTGACAAACGGGCTGTCGCGCCCAAGTTCCAATTTCTCGACCTGATCCTCACGCAGATAGAACTGCTGAAATACCTAAAAATTTTGACATATACAAATCTGAAAATAATTTTGTTAAATCCAACGAAATATTTTTGAAGAATACTCAAGCAATGATAAGTGGTACTGTCAAAAATTTGATATTTCAGCGATCAGCTTGAGCGTCTTACATAAATTATGTTTGATAGTGCAACAAAATTTACTTTCAAATTTATATCTAGCAAAATTCTTAGGTTTTAGACAGTAAAACTTAATTGTTCTTTTTGTGCATGCAGTTGCGTTTCGACATCGCGATCGGAGTTACGCAGCCACGTATTCGGCATTAAGCGTCCGTTACTACCACCATCACCGTCACAGAATGAGGTTCATGCGGTCAGTGCGACGCGATTGCATCATGCTCTGGCGATGGTGCACCGCCGAATCCGTGCGCGGCGCTTCATGAGCAGTCGCTATCTCTCTTGGAGAAGAGAGTCTCCACGTCATCCCCAATATTCTCTTCTAAATGATTTCCGAGGGATGCACGATGTTAAGGATGCATTACACATATTTCCAAAATAATGAAAAAGTTACAAAAAAATTACAGATTATTCTAAAATCGCATTTAACAGTAATATAAAAAATTTAGCGATGGTCCACCATCTGGATCGAAATTATTTCAATTAGAAGTAGTATTTTTTTTAAATCTGTGTTATATTGTAATATATGAGAGCGTATTATAAAATAATGACAAAAATCTGAATTTTTATACAAATGGTACTTAAAGTATATTCGAGATGATTTATGTAAAATTATATTGTGATGCAGAGATTAGTTGTTCTGTAAATAAAATATTTATTTTTTGTAATTCTTTAACTAAATTTTGAATCGCAATGCAACTTTATATAACTCATTTTGAATACTTCAAGTATTTATACAAAAAATTGTAATATTTGTTATTTTTAAAATTTTTATTTATAATAGTAAGAATAATGATAAAATGAATTAAATAAATGAATTAAAAATGTTATTTAAGAAAAATAGAGTTGCTATATACACAACTTTCATATATATATATATATATACATAAAGTGTAAATATTAACATATTTGTAAAAATAGGTATAAAATAACAACTTAAGGATACAAACACTAGAATAGTATGAAGAATAAGGAATATAGAATTTCAATCTATTAGAAATCGGATACACCGAAATATATAGTTTCTGATCGGTTGAAATCGTTACTCGGTAAAAAATTTTTCTTACATGGATATGTATAAATATGTTTACAAATATACATAAACATTTATAAACATATACAGTCAATGATTGTCATATATGATTGTCAATCGTATATGAAATCAAATGTGTCCATACATGTTCATATATTCCTCTTTCTTTTGTAAAATTACTTTTTAATGTAATAAAAATAATAATAATAATGTAAAAACATAAAAAATAATTAAAGGGATAATTTTTGCAATGTTTGTTTTAGAAAAAAAACAAGATTGAAGAAATATAAAAAAAAATTGCTCATACACAATTATGCATAATTTTGTACATAATTATACATAAGGAATTTTTTTACATTTTTTTAAACTTGATTTTTTTTTAAATAAATAGTTGTGAAAATTAATTTTTTCATTATTTTTAATGTGTACATTGCTATTAATATTTCTATTAAACTAAAAAATAATTTTACAAAAAAGGACATATGAACATGATTACGTATGTTTATGAATATTTATGTTTATACATATTTATGCATGAACCATTTTTTACCATTTAATACTTCCACGATGCGTATTATGGAATTTTCCGAGGATAAATTTCGATCGGAATTATTTCATTCTTCCAGAAAACACAATAAAAATCTAAGAAATAATAATACTTATTCCGCAATCAGAATCTATTATAAATAATTTCATAATACGCATCTTGGATTTAAAAATTAGACTAAATATCAACTTTTAATCAACTAAAAGACGACAAATGTTCCAACTATAATATAATCAACTATCAGTGAGCTAATGTAATCGATTTTATGTTAACTAACCGACAATCATCTAACCTTATTTTAATAGTCGACTAAATATAGACTTTGAAATCAATTTAAAATCAACGAAGAAATGTCGATTACCAGTCGATAAACAGTTAGGCATGCTGTATTTATAGGCACGTTTTGCTTTTTTCTACTAATATTCTTCCGGCGTGAGGCAATAATAAATCATATTGATTTGGCTTACTATTAACTTGAGAAATTACGAGCGCTTTTGTGTCGCAATACATACGTGTAGAATGGCATATATTAGAGGTTCATCTTGAAAATTTATTTATAGCCTGCATTCAGCGCTCTAAATGCCATTGTTCAATTTAGAGATCCGTTTATCTAATATTAAAATTATATCTAATCTTGAGTCACGAGTTTATAAGTTTATTATCTTCGTATGATTATTTTCGATATTTAGACTTAAAAATTTCACTATTTACGCACATCGAATTTTAATTCGAGAGATCGTTGAAAAGAAAATTGTACTAAATTTGTCATGCGTACTTCAAGAGAAATCGTAATGTAACTTGGCTTCAAGGTCAGTTTAAATGTCCGGCAAGTTGAGCACCGAAGTAATCGTTCTCCATCTTGCTATAATCATATACGATTCTCTGTAACGGAAGATTCAACCTAATCCGCACATAAGCGGAAATTTTCTAGTCGACACTGTAAATACTAATTCTTTTTGTGCGCCTTTCTGTCACGCTTTTACTGTGACATGAATTGCATCGCGAGCGCAAGCGAAACGAGACATTTGCTTCATTAATTCAGCAGTGATCGAAATTTTGCCTGACGTGGAATATTTACTAAATCATCGTGACAAATAAAGAAAAATAAAATTAAGGATGTATGTGTCACATCTAAAAATACAATATCAAAAATATAAAAACTTCATATAATTGTTTTATTATTATTATATCTCCGTAAAATTTGAACAGTTCTCTTATTGATTTAAAAATTATTCAATTTTTTTTCCTTGATTTTATTACAAAATGGTTTTTTGTAATATTTATTTGCAAATTTGATGAGGTAGTAACATTAAGAATTCGATACATAATGATTTGGGTGCAGTTTACTAAAAAATTGTATGCATATATATTGTATATAATTACGCATTAATTAATATTTAAGCACTAAAATCCGCTTTAAGCGAAAATAATATTTTTTTTATATAAAATTTATTCTCATCGGTCCAATCTTGAATTATAAATATTAAGAATTAAGTTAAATTTTATACATAAATTGTTGCAAAATATTGTCATTTTGCTATATATATATATATATATATATATATAAGATCATTATATATATTCAACTTATTTGTTATTTCCTTTTTTGTAGTTGGTTTCAGGTCATATTCAGGGGCTAATACCATCAAAAGTTTTTGAATAATATTGTTTGATATTAGTTTTTTTTGGCTAATACTTTTAATTGATATTGTATAACCCAAACATCTTTAAAAATCATGATTACATTGATTAATAGATGCTTTTAAACTAACGATTGCTCATTTATCATATGATGGTGGAAACAGCTATTATTGCCATTTAATTTTTCAACAGATTGTAGCAGATTTTTTTCTTAACTTTCTTTACTTATTCATTAATCTGATTTAATCTGATTTAATTGTCCGTACATATATCATTTCTTTTGTGTCACTTTCACTCGGACTGTTAAATCTGTTATTCAATGAGGATTCATTATATCGTTAGGGCATCATGTACAGTTCTGGTGGCGGTATCTGTCGATAAATGCAAGTACTGCTTTCGCATTGAACATCGAACTTGATCATTTGATTTGACTTCTACTTTCCGAATATATTCGATCATTCGAAATTTTTGGACAAATTTCAAACAAGCTGAATTCATAGCACGATTCGAAGTTATAACGTAAGCCACAAAATTTCAGTCAACTAATATTCTTTATTTTTAAAAAGGACTTCGTGTTAAAATAGTCATAAAATGACTATTATGAAGCAAATGACAACATATTTATATTTAAATGTTTTAGAAAAACTCATTGCAAACTCGATACCTATTACATTATATGTTTACTTAAATAATATGTTTTATTCATATATGTTTCAAGCATTTTATATATAGGATTATTATTTATACACGCGTATGATTTAAATATCGATGTATACAGTGAATATCCCAAAATTCGCAATTCAAAATTTAGCAAGAAAGTTTTCGAAAAATTAAATAAAAAGGGTTATTAAATTTTTATTTTAAGCAATAGTTTCTATAATATAAGGGTTTAATTATAACTAATTACATTAGATGGTTATTTATGAGTATTACTGAACATGCTGATGAGCGTGCTGAAGTGTTCGCTCATCAGCACTCACTGATATTACAGGCGATTCATGTGATTATCTAGATATAATCTGTAATTGGCTATATTTACATAATATTTATATAATAAATATCGTACTATTTCAAAAATTATTGCTAAAATAGAAATTTACAAATAGCGTTTTTATTTAATTTTTTGAGAACTATCTCTTACTATAAAATTTTATGTTGTAAATTTTAGGACACTCTGTATACGTGTACATATTGCATGCTCTGTACATGTATATTTTCATAAGCACCAAATCCATGTGTGACTTTTAGAGAAATCGAGTATCTACTGGCTAATATTAAAAAACAGTAATTATAATTATTTACTTTTATATATAAATATCAAAAGCAAAAAGTTTAGTACCTTTTTGTACTCCAAATAATTAATTACTATTTTTTAGTAAAAATTACGGCCAGCACGGATTTCTAAAGGAAGCCATTAATGACAATGAGTCTGTTTTTTATTCCTGTAATATTAAACTGTACTTTTTCTCTCACTTTAGTTAAATATCAAACATATATCTATTTACTTTAAATTTCAATAGTACATATACACTAGTTCAGCTATAAAAAACATATCTGATAATAACTTCTATACATTTGGGAGTATTCGACGAACTTCGATCTAATCGACGATTATTTCATTGAATTGCTTGCAGCAAAATTTCTAATTCTATAATTCGTTGAATCTAATTCTTTTTTTTATATATCAAATTAAAAAATTAACAATTATATCTATTTGAAATATTGCATATACTATTTAATGAGTTAATTGCTGAGTAATACCTGCATTATTTTATTAATGTAGAATAGAGTTATTAATCTTTTTATTATTTACAGAAATAAAAATTAAATCGGGGACGAGTTGAAAATTTTACTGTAATATATTCACTGCCACGTCATTTTATAACATTCCTTTTCAAAAGTGCTCCGTCATTCAAATACGAATAACACCAAATTCTCTTGCGAAATCTTGTCATTCAATGTTTTTTGTAAGGAAAATGAAAGAAGATAAATTTGAATTCCAGTAATGCTATATAATATTGAGTATTATTTATGTATAAATGTATATCGCAATAGCATTATGGTACTAATATTGTTGAAACATTGCAATATTGTTGCAATGATATATATATTGTATGGGATAATTCGTTGCCCTTAATTTAATTTTTCTATGTGTAACAATAAAAAATAAATAATTCTATATGTATTATTGAAATAATATAGATATATTTTTTTTTAAATAAGAATTCTATATTATTTGCATGAGATGTAAAATTTCCTATTTTATTTTAAAAATCTAAATTCACAGGTCTAATTTTTTTATGATTGAATATGCTGCATAAATTATTTTACGATTAAACTGTTGTTTATCTTTATATGTTCAAAAGATATATGTAGAACATCAATGTTTATTTATAAATTGTAAATTATCAAAGAGAACAATGCAAATTGAGATACATTTTTGGAATTTAAAATACATTTTACTCGAATAATTACAGTTAAAAAATTATACGAGCGATATATTATATAACGTTGTAGAATTAATTCCCAATTAATTGATATTTAAAATTAATTGAAATTTGGTTGAAGCTATTCTGTTCCAACATTGACTGCAAAGAAAACAGCTTCGCATTGTAAAATTCTTTAGTACGATTGGTTTTGTTCTTAATTCCTTACTGCATTTAAATGTATAAACTAATCATATTAATTTTACAACACAGTATAAAATTACACTGCTTTTTTTTTGCTGAACGCGCTTTTATCGAAGCTGCAAAAGTAACGGTGTATGATAATATATGATGAGCACAACGCGCAGTTGCAAATGCTGTATCCGTCTATACATATCGCGAGTTCGATTTCGAGGGTGATCGGGGGTTACGGCTTATAACAAGGAAGGTCGCGCGACGCGAATAAGTTCGACTCGACGCAGCTCGACGTGGTGGCAGTGCGACAGTGAGAGTCCCGATTCCCATAGTTTTCGCGAGGCGGATCGAGGTGCCTCGCGTAAGATCGCGTAGTATAAAGCATGCGAGTCGGGCGATCGTATTCTATCGGCACCGTCGAACTTCATCGTCGTATCCGGCATATCCCCGGCGAAAAAGGAGCGAGCGAATCGCGCGGTGACAGGGTCGATACGTTGACTTCAAGGGCGTGCGGCTCACCCACGCAGGTTCGTGGGACAGCAGTCTTTACGTAAGTCAGTTTTGTTACAAAATGATACGTATGTGCTTTGTGTTATTCGACGATAGACGCGAAATCGTGGATAAGACGATTAACGAGGTAACTCGCGAAACGTCGGGTGGAGCTTCGTCGATCGCGTCGCTGTATAGGTTATGTTTCTTTGGCAATTGACAAATGCTCAAGCAACGCTACTACTAAATATGTAACACGGAAAGGATCCATATGTATGTGTCGAAACGGACTCTGAATTTTTTATGACTGGGTTTGTATTGTTACGATAGCTAAAATATTTGAGATTATTTTGTAATTAATTTTGAACATGTGTTTTAAAGTGATATTTGGAGGAGTTGAAGAAGGATTGTCCGGCCTGTTTGCATGTGTGACATTGATTTGTCACGGAAACTGATGTGACGTGGAGTAAATGTAGTAGAGTTTATGCGATTTCAGCATGAATGTGATAAATATTGATGTTCCATTTATGCGCAGATTTATGCATGCAACTTAAATGTTTTCAAGAGAGAAATAAGCAAAAAGCAAAATTTTTTGCTTAATTAACATATTCATCGATATGTTCAAAGTAAAACTGCTGTTTAGCGAAAATTTCATGTAACTAAATTTATTCGTTCACTTTTAGGATACTTTAAAATTTTAATTTTTACTGTCGGCAAAAATAGATTTTTAGTAATTGATGCCTTTTTGCTATTTTACATTTTGTTCAGATATAAAGTTTATTTTATAGAACTTTATTGTTTGGTGTACATATGTATAATTAATTATAATACAAAATTTTGACCGGTTTTTATTTAAAATTTATTTTAGTGATTTCTAAATTATTACTAAATAATAAAAACAAAATATAACGACGATAGTTTGTATAAATTTTAAATACGATAACTTTTTTGCTACATTCAGTGATATAAACATTTCAGTTTTTTTAAAAAGGTTATGAGGCATTTATTTACTTTATTTATATACTGATTGTGACTTTTAATTTTTTTTATCAACATAGCATTAAAACATTATGAATCTTTAAAGTTTAGAAAATATTGTTTTATATTTATTAATATCTAATTAATATGCTTAGCATGATTCCAAAATTCCTCGGCGGTTACATTCTCACTATAAATTTATATAATTTTATATAGGAGGCATTAATTTAATAATCTGAATGGGAGAAAAGAGTAAGAGGAGAAGAGTTATTTTTCCTTATTATTAACACGCGTATATAATTGTGTGAATGAAATAAATTGAAGCGAATACACGCGAGAGCTTGTTTCTATTTTCGTTGTGCAGCGCGTAATATAAAAAAAATCACATAAACCAGAAATTCGTAAATATACCGGGTATATAATAAATAGTATCTGTATACAGAAACTGACATAAACACCCTTCAGATTAAGTAACGACGTGATTTAATTACTTCTACGTAAGAATTACTTCTACTTATAATTAATCATCTCGATGACATAATATTGATAAAACACAGCGTTGCCTCTGAAAAAATAATTTGACGTTGATAATTGTTTTTGCCATTTTTTCTTAAATCTTTTTTAGTTTAAGATAAGAAAAAAAGTTTCCAATCGGATTTGATTAATTTAAAGCAAGAATTGATAAACAAGGAACGTTTACAAAATTTTTTCCCTTTATTTTGAGATATTTTTATTTCCCTTTGAAAGATTATATTATTAAAGAGTAATTATTACGAAATTTTTTTTTGAATAAGTGACATTTAAGCATTGGAGCAGTTAATAGCGATTGTTGTCGATGTTAATGGTGCATTAACTTGGCTCGTAAAAACTAATTGAGTAGAATGAAGGGTATTGACAAAGACATAAAAAAAAGAATAAAAAATCGTTAAATTAAACACTGCAAAGTTTATACATATATATATATATATATATATATAAACTAATAAATACAATGGCCATCATAGCAATTGTTGGTTAATTATAATATTAATGCATTCACAGATTTCCACAGATTAAAATATAATACTTTGTAAACGTTGAAACCGACATAACTTCAATTGACGCATGAAGCTGATTTCTATATTTATTCGTGACTAACGATAGATTATGGTTTATTAATACATATTGAATCCATCATTGGAAATGATTAAATCTTTATAAATTCGGATTTCGATGCTGCAAACACGCAAAAGTTAGTTCTCCTCGTCAGTTAGTAATATAGTATACATTTGTTTATTTTGTAATATATATATCAATAATTTATTATAAAGTAATAATTTATAATATTAGAAAATATTCCGATTTCAGATTTCAATCTCAGCTGTGATGTGATAATTTTTATTTGTACACGCAACCTAGAAAATATACTTTTTCCTGACACTGTCAACTATTTTTTGTCAGTGACTATAATCGCTTTTTTACGTATATAATTATTACATCGTTATGACGTAAAGCTTGAACTTTGATATTTAAACTTTAAACGATATAGATATAGTTGCGTGCGCAGAAATAACAATATTATTCTAGAGATACTGTGATATTTTTTTTATAAAAACTGTTTTGAAATTAATAATATCAATTAATTTTTTGAAGAGCGACACACTTAATTCCACAACGAACTGAAATTTTACTCAGATCATTGTTGTTAACTAAGAAAATTTGACAATGGTTCTATTTTTTTAGCTAAGATTTTTTTATTCTCATATACAGTTGACTTAAAAACATTTAATGATATGTCAAAACACCAACTTTTGATAATATAATAACAGTCAAAATAATGAAGATACAAAAAATTATTTGGAATTAATAGCCTATTTAATAGCATACTTTATACCGAAGAAACAGTTTTGAAGTGTCTAAAAATTTAGCTATCACACTAAATTTTTAAATATTTGAGTAAAACCATTTTTTGTACAGATCTGAAAATAATTATATTTTAATCATTAAAATAATTATGTAAAACGTTCAACTAGTTGCTTATCAAAAGTTTTTGCAGAATTACTCATGCTTGAGTTTCCTGTATAATTATTTTAATAATCTAAAATTATTTTCACAGATCCGTATCTGTCTGAATTTTTAAATATTTCAGCAAAATCTTTCCATGTACAGAAAAATCCAGTTTAATCCTGACAAATTTAATACTGAAAGACAGTGATTAATCATTTACCATTTTGGTATTTTGAATACTGAAAACACTCTGAATGATAATACTTTTAATACTTACACTGAGAAAAACGTCTGGTTGGATTAATTGAAATTCTGAAAATGAACTTCTCTGGTTAAATCTATCTATTATTATTCTAGTTGAGATAACCTGAATTCTTATTCATATAATCAGAATCTTCGTCCATGTTCAACATTTTTCTCAGTGTGAAAGAAGTAATTACCTTCTGGTATCAAATTTTTATAAGGAACACGTGTCACTTTGAAAATTCGTCAATAATATTTGCATCATCTATTAAAGCACACCTCGTGCCTGATTACATGCTTATCGCAAAATAATTAGTGACTCGCGACACTAAACGGTCCTTGTCAGTCCGCGTGTTGCGTTCGATCTACTGTCGTGCGTTCTCACGACGACGCGTGATAGTGACATATCGGAAAGACAAAGATAAATAGATACATAGATAGATAGAGACAGAGAGACATTCCAGTTTTCTCATAACCGGTGTACCGTTGCTTTCCACGCTCAGCTGACACGGCCGTGGCTTTTCGACCGATACTCCGAACGAACAGCCTTTCGAGAACAGCCTGCCAGTCGACATTCGTGAGCGTAGCGCGTACACTGTGGAGTTTGTCGCGCTCTTTTCCACTCTTTCCATTCTAGCGGTTCTTTTCCTCCATTTCGCGAGTGTTAACAACGGGAATATGTCGCTCTTCCCGCTGGACTCGTGAACGATTCACGATTCCTCGGCTCTTTCCCATAGCCATTTATCGAAGTAACGTTACTGTACACGGCGGAGTACAGTTCTCGACGTAAATTCGGATTTCTAGAAATACCGAGAGGATAATATCTAATATTTACTTGTGATAACGAAAACGCAATGAGCGCCGCGTAGAATACGGTTCCGCGTATTTACACTATGAAGAAAAGTTGTTAACGTGATTAAATGTGTTTAGTTACGTTAGTTTATAGTGACTTTTTAATTCATATATTTATGTATCCAGGTTAAATATACGTGAGCATATTTAATAACTCATGTCAACAAAATCTTATAATTTCATAAGTTATTTGTTTAAAAAGTTAGTTCGTTTAATTTAAAAAATTTGTTTAATTTAACAAGTTAGTTGTTATTTGTTTGAATTGACAGATATTTACTTGATGGCCTATGACCGCCATAGTTAATTGAATTAACTAATATTTTTTTAAATCAACAACTTTGTTCTCAGTGTATCTGTAGCAGAAAGTAAAACTCGCGTCTACATCGCGAGACTACATCGAAAATCTCGTTAGTTTTATTCTCAATGCTCGTTATAGAAAGAACTGGTGCTCGCAAAGCATTTTACATTCCGAGTGCGTAATTGCTAATACTGCGACCTATTTTTTGTGGTTGTTTACCTTTATGAACATGGAAACCCGTCGGCGTGTTGATACCGGCACTCGTAAGTTCTTTAAGAATAAATAAAATAATATTTGCGACTCTATATAGAATAAATCTAATACAAATAAAACGCCTATTGCTTGTGAGTATATCATTCCTTTATTTCAGAAGTAACGCAACTCAAAAAATTAATCAATGATTCAAAAAGTTAAGTCCCCTCAGAAAAGGGGAAGAAATATTATTTTTAATTTAACAGCAAATTATTGACTAATTAAATATTGGCAAAAAAAAAAAATACTCTCAGAAACGAACAAATGACAATTTTGTCATTTTTGTTTCACAATCTTTAAAAAATCACTTTTTTAAGTTGCGACGATTTTGATATAATATAAAAATTATAATAAATTTAAAATATTTCATCAAAGTGTCATAACTCGAAATATTCAATATCTTCATTAGATAAAATGATTAAATTAGAGATAAAAAATACATTTCTTCTTCAAATTTTGATCACCAAACTATCTTAACTCTAAATGTTCTCTGTAGAAGACTCTTTTTTATTTAAAACATGACACAACTCAAAATGTGTTATTCTTGTAGAAGGTATCATGATTTAAAAAAAAAATCTTAAGAACGACATAATTATAACTGTACTCAAGTGCAGCTATTTGGCTGTGAAATCAAGTTGGTTTACTTTTAATAGAGTAATCTGTATCTAACTCATTCATGATAATAACTCGAAAATCATTTTTTGAATTGCGTTTTAAAGTAAAGAAATGATATAATTTATGCACTAACATGAAGGCTTATATAGATATTTTAATGATATTTTCTTTAAAAATTGATATAAAAATGATGATTTTTAGTCTGAATCGCAGCGATTATTAGTTTTGAAATAACTTTTTTATTTATTCTTTTTTTTTTTTGGAAGCAGCGCTATGATTTTACAGCTCACCATTATGTTAATCTTGCTAACTCATTACAAAAATAAGCTTTGTTTAATATGTACATATTATTTGTATAATTATTTCTACTTTAGTGACGTTTAAATTGCACTTGTTAAAGAATTATATACATATTTTCCGTTAAAGGAAAAGATTATCTATGGTCGTGAATACTTACTATCTTGCTGTTATCTTTCAAGTTTACCTTGAATTGTTTCTACCTATATAATAAAAAGTACTTGTGCATATTTGTTTGGTTATTATTGTATAAAACTTATAAGGCAGATAATGCCTTGTAAGACATTATGCTTTATAAGTTTTTTTTTAATTTTTTAAGATATCTACATGACAAGTATAATCCAGTTTGGTGAAGGTAACTACACGATAATCGAGAAGATTATTCACAGCTATAAAGCACAATGACTTGCTAAAGAATCAGTAATTGAAATTGTTACTAGTTTCTCCTCTTACTTTTAATCTCGGCGTTAACTAATTTTCCTTTGGTATTGACCTCGAAAGAAATCAAAACAGTCCGTAACTAGATTCTCGGAAATGCACGTGTATGAAACAGATTTTTCAGTCACAACACAGTTTGTATAATTACTCATAAATCGCACAATAACAGGATACCGCAAATAATAGGCTGCTAACGTAACAATGAATATACTCGCGATTTTGTTTTTGTCTGACAAGACAATTTTCGAAAGTCAGGCATTTCTGAGTCAAATGATAAAGTATGTCTCTGAACATGTCGAATAAATCTCGCGCGAAGAAAGGCATACGTACAACTGATGGCGTTAATTAGAATTCTAAGACAGTATTGTTTGACTGCAATAAATATCTCAGGCCGCATTTTTAACGAATGCAATGGCAATTTCCATATTGCGTTGCACTTCTCTTATATACAACCTCGTTATAAGTTATCATTTATTCTTCCGGTCTCAATTCTTGATATTACGTATTACATTGCCGTTATATTTCTTGTATGTGATTATCTTGAGAAGGTGATGAACGAAAATAGAAAACGCTTGATTGAATTAATTAATCTCTCCTCATTTAATTCAATGATGTGCGTAGAAAAAAGAAAAAAATTGTTAATTTACATCGTCGATTTATAGTGATTAGGTAAATATCTATGGTTTTTATAAAGATATAAATTCAAGGACAATTTGTAGAAAATATGTACTTTTTAATCATCTTATTCATGTCATCTTATTTTCGACGGAAGAAAGAACATAGCCTGTGGTCCATTTTTTAGCAATTCGACTTATCGCAAGTGTAAACTTAAGAATCGTAATAATGACATGTGTGAATCATCATCTTTACAAGAGATCAACAGTATTTAATAGCATTCGACCTCTTTTGCTGAAGATCCCGTCATCTCGCGCGGAAAGAACTCCACAACGCAGTTTATTGATTTAGGCTTCGACGGGTTTTCACAGAAAATATCACTCACGTAGTAGTATATCTATGAAATTTATTTATAATAGATCATAAATTATTTGGAACAGTAAATCATCTGGAAATCATTACGATGATACACTGATCGAGATCGTTTCATTCGTTTGTTTTAAGTCATAATATTTGATGTTTTTCTCATTAAAAATACATAAAATAATGATTCAGTAGAAAAATAATTTTTATTTAAAGGAATTATTTACACGCAGAGAATACATGTACAGGCTGTACCGAAATTCGCCAATCAAGATATCACAGCAAGAAAGTTTTTAAAAGATTAAAAAATGTTATACGTATATACATTTTTATTTCAAGTAGTAGCTTTTGAAATATAAAAGTTTAAATATAATTAATTACAGATTATATGTTTAGACCGCTATCTGTCTATGAATCGCGCGTGTGATAGTATTAATAAGCGTGCACTTCAGCATTTAAATGTACTCCGTCATTAGCTATATTTAAATTTATTATTTCACAAACTATTACTTAAAATAAAAATTTACGAGTAACATTTTTATTGGTTTTTTTTTGTAAACTTTCTTGTTGTAGTATTTTGATTCGCGAATTTCGGGACACTATAAAGGGTGTCCCAAAATTAACGCAAGATTTGAATTTGCCGCCATTTGTGCAGTAAAGTGTTGGCAACCCAAAAAAAAAACAATTTAACAGCTGACAGTTTAGGGTTAGTGAAAATGGAGCGTGAAAATGGATTATTGAACATCAACAAATGGATGCTGATTTTTCGAGCAAAATCATCCTAAGCGATGAAGCACATTTTCACCTTGATGGCTTTGTTAATCGCCAAAATCGCCCCCTAGATCGTGTGATTTAACACCATTAGATTTCTTTTTATGGGGTTATTTGAAATCACAGGTCTATGTCAACAAGCCCACAACCACCCGTGCATTAAAGGAGGAGATTCAACGCTGCATCAACGAAATTCAGCCACATTTATGCAAAATGGTCATGGAAAATTTCGACAAACGAGTGCGTATGTGCATGCAAAGCCGTGGAGGCCATTTGCCCGATGTGTTATTTCACAAATAATCCTATGTACTTTATGATTCAATAAAAAAATAACAATCAAAAGACTAAAAACTGTGTTTTCTATTTAATTCAAATCTTGCGTTAATTTTGGGACACCCTTTATATACTTTATCATAAATAGTTACTTCTGTTTCTCATTGCTAAAAAAGATAGACCGACGAATTTAATATTTCATAATAATACTATAATATTATTTATAATACTTGATAATTAATACTTTAAACTTTAATACTATCGATGAAGAATAAAATTATATTTATTTCAATTTAACACCTATCATGTAGCTTAGTTTCATTTTCTCATTAGGCATAATTAAATTTTAAATATATGATTATTTATTTACCGGATATACAAGAGGAATAATTTCGGTATTTTATTATGTACACAAATCTATCGATTTTGCAAAAATGTTGTTTTATTAAAAAATACACTTTAATAAGTTTGCAAGAATTTTCTTTATGTTTTTGTATCTTTGTTTCTTCTGATGTCCGAGCTACAGTGAGTATAGACAGGAACCTTAAATTTGATTTCTAGTCTGTCACAGTATTTCTTAATTTGAAAAATAAAGGAAAGCCACTGTGGCTATTTTATTTCAAAGACAAGATCAAGAAGGATATTCTAATCAAGAATGTGTTTTATTTGCAAGAAGTGCATCTGGGTCTTTTGTTTGTTATGAGGTGTTAAATAGATCAGATCGACCGTGCTAAGTGTAACTAGGCTACTGCAGATGCCCTGACCCTGACTATCGCGGCAAACGAACATGTCGTCTTCACGAAGCAGAGTAGGCGATCGTATCCTGGACGGTTGCCATCGAGAGATCTAAATAGAACTACCTACCGCACTCCTACGGCGCGGCGGCGGGACGACCACTTTGCTGCCGTTTTATAGATTCCGTTTCGTTGACTATTTGCACGAAAAGTGTGAATGTCTTAACCGATGGATGAATAACTCTCCTAAAATCGTATCGCGCATATAACGTGGGCGCGTTAGCTCCAGAATGTCTACACTGTTGAACACTTGGACTATTTCTTCTGATACATTAAAGTGGAACGCTGTATGTCTGCCAAATGTTCTCTCTAGAACTTTTAGAATGAATCTCACTCTAAAGAGTGAAGTCTTACTCTTAAAGATAGAAAATTAAGTCACTCTTTTTCAAGATTAACTCAATTTTCACTCATTAGAATGAGATTTCACTTCGAAGAATTTATAATAAATTACGTTACGTTATGTATGAAATTATTAAGCTAAAGTAATAGGTGACATAGCATGAAATATTTTTTCTATATATTTGAGGCATTCCACGTCAAACTGGGCAGCTTTGAAACATCGTCATTTTTATTTTTATTTTTTAATTTGCTGACATATGCTACAAATAAAAATATGAGACTTCCGCCTGATATATCACACCGTCACACGACAGATTTTTTTAATTATACAGCCCATTCGAGTTCTATTTTAAAATTTTCAAGGTTACTTTATAATTAAAGTGGGAATAACGTTTTTTATGAATTTCTGTAACTTACGAGCGTGAATAATTTCACAAAAAAAAAAAGGCAAATTTTTTTCACGAAACAAGTGTCTCATATTTTTATCTGTAGAATATAAAATCAAAGCCCATCAAAAACAAATTTAAAAAGAAGATAAAAATGATATTTTCAAGGTGATTTGATGTGGAATAACTATTCTAATATTATAATAATCTAAAAAATTATGAAATAAAGTTGAAGAAGTATCAGTCAAACTTTTCTCGCCTTTACTATATTTGTATGCTATTCCAATTTTTCTAATATAATTTTATTTTTTTATTCATAATTTCATCAATTTTTCAAACGTATTTAATATATTGATGCGATCAAATAAAAAAGATCTTCTCGGAAAAAAAATCTTAGGAATTTTCAGAGGAAATTGACAAGATTCATATGTATATATTTTTAGCTCTTTTATAATACTGAAATGTCCACCAACTCGGCAAAAATTATCTTGAAAATGATCGTTGCACAGTCAAACTACGCATATCTATATATTCTAGGAAACATTGTAGGATAGGAAGCGAATGCTGACATGCATTATTGTGAGGAGTCACGAAAACACATCCATTTTAAAAAATGGAGCAATAACAATGTTTTTTTTCTTGCTTTTGTGTTAGAACTGATAAATAAAAGTAGTGGACACACGTACATAACATAAATGCGCGTGTATGCTTACACGTGCGCGTCAAAAAGAAACTCGCGTAATTTACGAAAAAAATATATCGCCTCTATATAATTTATATGACAGCGTCGCACATGTGCCTACTTATTGTTAGAAATACAATTTCATAATTTCTACGAAGAAACATATGTGCTGCCAATGAAGTTTAACGTTTTAAAATGTGCAAATTTCGAATTATACAAATGCTCATTAAAAATTTATCACAAATTAACCAATTAATGCTAATTTATTTAATCAAATTGATTATATACATGTGTATAATATGTGTATTTAACTTGTATCAAACATAACATTATTAATGCGTGACGGTATATTCCCAGAGTATATCTAACAATTGAAATGAAGCTTTTTAATGAAGGATGCTTCATATTTTATTTAAATTTGTATTAATATTTTTATTATATTTTTAATATTCGAATATTTATATAAAATATTTATATAAAAGTCGACTATTTATACATGGAGAAAATTTATATTAAATTTTAATACAATTTTAAATTACACTTTACTATGTCTTGTATTTTCGATGGATCATCACAACATAATTCCGACATAACTTTTACTATGGTAATATTAATTTTTATTATATAAATAAAGTAATTATTTTGTTAAATCAGTGCTTAAGTTCTTAAACCATATTCTAATATGAAGTTAAGTTAATTTTTACTATGGTACGCAAACAAAATTTGCTAGGTATATATTTTTTACTTATCTTTACAATACTAACTTTTATTCAACAAGTTTTGAATTTGTAATAAAAATTTTTACTATAAAAAGTGTAAAAATTACGTACATTATTGTTTTTAAAACAACAGCTATAGCATTTAAATTTATAATTTACATGATAGTCCACAACTACGACATTACAGTAATTTTAAATATAAAATTTTCTCCGTGTATAAAAACGTTAAACGCGTAAGTCAGAAAGACTTTAACTGAAGTAATATACATTTTGCGATGAAAAAGATAGTATTATAAAATTTTAAACTTTATATGAAAAAAAATATATATATTAATAAAATTATATATATGTATATAAAATAATAATAAAAATAATTTGAAATAATGACAAAAACATGTTAAAAAATTAAATTAAAATTTTTAATATTCTAGTACTTTTTTAAACAAAGTTCCTTGATGAGTAGAAAATATGAGATAAGTATGTACTTATTTTTATATAATTAATATTAATTCACTAAATTCTTATCTTATTTAAACATGCAATAAAATTTTCGAGCGGTGTATGTATATATATGTATAGGAATTGAATTTACATGTCCACTGATATTTCTATGCATGTTCTAACTGTAATAAATTCCGCAAACGTGATATTTTCCTAGATAATAATGCTTGTGATGTTCCATCTATTTCGTCTAACAAGAAAAAAATCTGTGCTTTGTTTTTTTTCTTTTTTTTCGTGCTTCAAGTACAGCGTTCATGACATAATTGAATGAATCTCGCGACGTATTATTTTGCAGGAACATTATATCATTACGAGGAATAATATGTTTTCATAATCATAATGATATCTTTGTTATGAACATACATTTGTATAAAAAAAGCAAATTATTTCTTTTATATGCTAATGTAATTGCGCAAAATATCCATTTTATTTTCGTTATCTTCATTTCCAACATTCCAGAAATATGAATAACTATTTAAAGTTACAAGTTTACAGTATTTTTCACATTCACTATGTGCAATTTGCATCTATTTGCTATTATTTAAACTGTGTGAATTATGATTTAATGTATCGCGAAAAATCAACATACTATATAACATATATTCGACATTTTTTTTTAATTATCGCGTTATTTACGAACACTGCTGTTTTATATATTATTAATCCTTGGTACGTATATGATTGAATTATTTATATTTTACGCATATCTTTTCTTTGAAATATTAGGAGCACTTGATTAAATAATAATGCTCTATTATATATTTCTTTTTGTTTTAATATATAAATACTCTACAAATATTTCCTAAGGATGTTAAAATATATATGTGAGAATCATATATACTTTAACATCTTTAATTTTTTATTTTTAATTAATTTTTTACATTAATAATTTTTGTATTTCTTATAAAAGAAAATGTATCGTGTGTGATAAAGGACTGAAAAATCATCACGTGTACTAAAGATTAATTCATTATTATATTAGAAACGGAGGCAATGCGCGATAAACATAAGATATGAAATTCGCGGAACGGAAAATAACGAACAGTGAGAAACGTGGATAGAAGCATAGTTACGGTCCAACGTCAAGAAAATGATTAGTCAAATAGCAATGATAATAATTTATCTTATTTTCCTTTTTCTTGGGACGTGTCTTTTTGCTATAACATAATGCTATTGTTGTAAAATTGGATACAGAGAGGAGGGACAAGTTTCCAAACATTCCAAATTATATAATAAATATAAAGTTCTAAACAATATAAATTAATGTAAATGCTGTAAGAACTTACATTGCACGATATTTGTGTGTTTTACAAATTTTATTTAATATGCATTGAAAGATAATAATCTAAATTATTCGTTTGCACATCTAATAGAATTTATTAAATTTATAAAAGGTATCTAAATCAATCTACATTATCATCTTTTATAATCTAGGAATCCACGTTATTATTTTTTAATGGATATCCGATAAAATTTATAAAATACGCGAATATTCAGCATAGATATATAGATATATTAAAAGATAATAATTTATATATCTTAACAGAGATTGCAATAATCTAGATTATTGTCTTTTAAAGCATATCTAATAAATTTTATAAAACAGTACATGAATACTCAGTTTAGGTTTTTACGGGCATTTACATTGTTATGATTTAGTTCCAAACATTGTTTATTAACAGATAAGAAACATGAATGAATGTTTCTTTTGTCGTCTCGCGTGTCAAGAAACTATGATTACTTTACGGTTATTACGCGTGCGATCTTATATCGCATTATGTTGGAAATCTTAAGGATGTATCTGATATATTAGATATACAGTCTCTATCAAAAGTTTAAAATTAAAAATGTGTTGATATTTACACTCTCTATATAAAAATAAATATGAAAACTATATAGATACGAAACAATTGTATGAATAATATCGATTTTATTCAACTCACATTTTTATTCAACAATAACTTTTTGTAGTTTATTTGTACACTGTGTGTACTTATTATTTTTATTATTATAACATTTCAACTTAAAAAATGATAAAAATCTCGATTTTTTTGGGAAAAATTCAAGATGATTTATTCAAAGTTTCATTGCAATTCACTGCAATGATTAGTCCATAAATAAACAAATACGAAAAATTTTACTTATTTGTTCATTTACGGAATAAATAATCAGTAAATCGCAATGAAACTTTGCGTAAACCATTTCGAATGCTTAAAGAATTTTTCCTAAAAAATTGACATATTTCTTATTATTTTTTGAGTTGAAATATTGTAAGAATAAAAAAATAATAAAAAATACACAGTAAATAAATTACAAAAAGATGTTAATTAAAAATATGATGTTACCCAATTGTTTCATATACACATAATTTTCATATTTATTCTTATATAGAATGTGTAAATACTAATACATTTTTAACTTCAAAGTTTTGGTAGAGACTGTATGTTAGATATAATTCTTAAGAACGTCTCCTCTATTCTTCGACGGTTTCAACCAGCTTCAACTAGTGATCTCTGTAATAAACTAGAACCTTCCCTACTGAAATAATTATAGGAAATATGGCCAAACAGAAAAAAGAAGGCAAATATTGATCTTTTTGACTCTTTTCTACTTATGATAATAAAATAATATTAGCAAATCCCTGACAAATAAAACAATACTATCTTTGCATCGTTTGTGTCCTTGTTTAGGAATTAAAACAAACCACTCTTCGATGACTTGCTCCAATATGTTTTAGGCTAATATTCATAGTCTGTTCTTATTTCTGCACCATGTTAAATAATAAGTCTAAAGTGTTAATTAGTAAGTCTTAAGATGCTAATAAGGCCTTTTGATTCGTAACATCTGTACTTGAGACAGTCTTGAATATAAAAAGCTATGAACACCTGCCATAGAATTTACTAGCTCCAGTAAGCAAGAAACATTTTGGAATATTTCAATAACGTTGTAACATTATTACAATGTTGCTGAAATGTTTTTTGCTGATTAAGAACACACATGCCACCGTAATCAAACAATTCGCGCGTATTCGACTCGTCGCCGTACGGCTGACTGTTCGGCGATCCTCGATCTGATCTCGGCAACGTTCGACGATGTTCGGCCCACCTCGGCAACGTTCGGCGTTGTGTTGTCTCGCCGCTGCGCCGGTCGCTCGCGGTTTCGTTGCGCTCGTTCATCAGTGCGCTGATCGGTGTTCTTTCGCACTTGTCATTGTGAATCTTCTCGCTGGTGCGTGCGCCAAGCGCGCGCTCTAAATTTCGAACGCTGTGCCGAAGTGTTTTCATCGCGTTCTGACGTGGACCAATGACGCGATAGCCCCCCGGAAGAAATCGAGGCACATCGAGAGGAGACTCGAGAAAGAGATCAACGTGTCGAGCCTTCAGTTCATTCATTCATTCATCATGATTTCACGACGCTCGCCGATCCGCGTCCTGAGAATGGTAATTTTTGAATGGACACTAATTATCTACCCTCGCTCGTTCCGATTCATTTTGTCACGTCGATATTTACGAATGTATGACCCTCACGGCGATTTCCGCGTTATCATCGCGCGGAAGGAATTTTATAGCCGTGATAGGATGATCTTTGTTCGTGTGAGTGAACGACGGTCGTATGTCATTGTACGGAGTCTGCGTCTCTGCGTTATTAATCGCGATTTAATTCCGTATGCGAGCCACAACGGCGGGATCGTACATTTTCTCAGAGATCCTGTATTTTTAGTGATATTGGCAACGGCGTTATAACGGCGCCAGTATTGGCAACGACGACCGCGTGGACAACGCGATAATATCTTTATACTTTTCGCGGGGAAATGAAAAGACATTTTCGGTCGGCCTGGTAGATTTGCACTGGCCGCGAATCCCGAACCGTACCTCGCCGCCGCTTCTATGTTTGTCCTCCGCGGCCAATTCGCCGCCGTCTAGGCGGCAGGGTTACGTATATTGCGATTTGTTGTATGTTAGTATATGATACCAGTGGCGTAATCAACGACCGTGGGTCAAAGTGCCGATGTCAGCGGGTCCGCGACCAATGTCAAAAAAGGAGGAAGGATAGTACAGAAAGAAGAGAAAAAGAAAAAGAAAGAATACGGATCTTTAGGATTATCACATCATGTCGATGGCGTCTTTGTTTTAGATTTTAATTGCTCACTCTTTAACACTTTCATGCCCGTTTCCATCAATGTAGTTGAAATGGGCATAAGAATGAATATCGTTCTTGGAAAATGAAATTTTATTCTTAAAAAAAGTTAAACCATTTTTTTTTCTAAGTTTGGTCCAATTTTCAGTTTTTAGAGTAAGACGTACTCCACTCCAAAGAATTTAGACAACACATTTTTATTATATTGATAATATCATCGGGAGGTAATCCATTATTTGGTACATCAGCGAAGCTGCGTTGCGATGTATTCTTTTAACGTGCCCAGTGATAGTAATGTGTAAGTAAGCTTCAACACACAGCATATGAACTATGTCTTAAGAACTGTTTAATAACGTCGATTTCGAACGACGATTTTTGTTAGAGAAGTTCTCTTGGCAAAGATACTCCCGGTGGTTTGCTATTGCCGAGAGGAGCTATGTTCGAAAAATTTTTCGATTCTGTCTGGGATCAAACCCGGGCATAGCAGTCACGTGCGTTGCCACTACGCTCGCACTTAATATATACTTAGATGAGAAAAATATTCTGATCACCTAAATGTCTTAAATAAAAAAGAGGTCCAATAAGAATGGCATTTTGAGACTGAACAGAAGTTCTCACCAAATTATTCTTGTCGGTTTAATCACAACATTTTTTTCAGTATCTTATTGTAAAATCTTCTTACTAATGAGAATTACAAAGTAAAATAATAGGATGTTTAAAAGAAAATGTAAAAGAAATTCCTTGAATAGTTTCCAAATATCTTTATACTGTAAAAAAATATTAGAAGAATCTAATTTATATATATAAATGTAAATTAATAACACAAATACAATTTATATAATTAGTGTAAATTTTTATTAAAAATAATAAAACACTGAGAAAAAAAAGTTAAAATATTCATAATTAAATGTGTTACATGCGACGTGTTTCGATATTAATTGATTATAAAAAAATTTTATAGCAAAATATATATTTCTATGAGATGTATCTCATTAATTATAAAAACTGAAATGAACAATTTATTTGTTGGGAATAAAATTTTATTTCAACTGTATTTAAATAAAGATTTATTTCAATGAAACATTTTTCACAAATAAATTTTTAAGTATCCTTTTTAAATATATAATATGTATGTTTATTGCAAATTATATAATTTTTGTGTTTGTTGCTTATGTAATTTAATTCTCCAATAATTTTTAATTATTCAATAATTGAATGAATATATTAAGGTGTCGATTATGGCGATTACGCCACTGCGTTCAATGACGACAGAGTAGAAATGATTGCAAATACTAAGGGCGATTATCTTCGTCGGCGAGAGATGCGAATATACAAACCATTTTAAATGAATCAGCATTTAAAATTGTAATCCCCCTGGGCGATAAAAACGTGTTTGTAAATTATAATACTACATAGCTATGATTATCGTAAAAGACGGATATCGGTAGAAGAATATACAAAATAGATTTGATGTAATCGACTAACGGCGACTATCAAATCTATTTTGTGTTTTTCACTATCTATCTCTATTATTATCTCTATATTGTTATATACATTTTAAACAAAATAATCGTGCAAGTGCTTATATCTTAAAAAATATAAAAAGAGAAGCATAAGTGTATGAAATTATGTGAGAAGCATAGCTCTATGATAAAATTAATAAATAGAGTGCCTTATTTCTTCGTATCATTTATTAATACAAATTTTCGTTAATTATCAATTATCGTGAAATTTTTAATAAACAATCGATATGTAAGAACAAAAAAAGGAAGAGATACTTCAAATTTATCAATTTCATATAAGTTGAAATTGCAATTCTGCTTTATTCGCATCACTATAATTTATCCTTTGCTTTGAAGACATAGAGCAGCTTAATTATTATTATTTTTTTTAATTCGAAATAAATGTAACATGGGAAAAAGATAAGATATAAGACGATGTGTTAGAGAAGAAAAAAGAATGCGTGTAAAAATTAAAATGTGACGTAAACGTTTGTTCATGTTTCTTCTTTTTAGATTCGAAATTATAATTCGTAAGTTAAAAGAGACATTGTATTATTTTGCCAAGACCGCATCTCTCGGTACGGTCTGATTATCTTCTGCCAACTAATCACACTTTCAGATCGGCGATCCTTTTCAAACCAGCTCACTGCACTGGTTTGACCCAGACCGCTTTCCGGCGAACGTGCATCACATTTTTCGACCTTGCGCTCGTGTTACAAGAACGCGTACGTGGCGACGAGCGCATTAATTCACCGAGACGTTCACCGGCCTCTATTACGTCGCGGATTTTCGATCGCTCCGGTATTGCTGTAATCGGTATGATCGGCCAACCACTCGTACAAGTCACGTGATTTGTTCAATTGACACGTTCATTAAAACAAATTAAATGGTACATCGCGTTTCGCATCCTATTATTTTACTTCGTAATACACTGCACCATTGATAAATCTCCATTGCGTTCGTTTTTCTTTCATATCTCCACAGATAAATTAAAAAATAATTCTTGTACGACAAGCACTGTGATTGAAACTTTGTTCGTGCGCACTTAGAAAAAAAATATAGCTAAAGATGACAATATTATACAATGTTCATAGTTGAACAAATTAATATATATATATAATTGAATATTTTATAGTTGCTATAATTACAAAATAATTTATTAAACTACACGTACTCTCTAAAAACTTTTAGAGTGAATCACTCTGAACACTGAAATCTCACTCTTAAATATTGAAAATTGAGTCACTCTTTTTTAAAACTGGGTCAATTATCATTCTTTAAAGTAAGGCTTCATTTCAAAAAATTTAGAAAATATATTTGTTCTAGATATAAAACTTGTATAGTTATGTCACCTTTATAATTGCTACCATTATGTTTTTTTCTTTAAGTACGATCTTTTAAATTAGTGAATGTACGATTAGTGAATGTAAGAAAATCTTTATCTAAAAAGATAAATAGTCGGCTTGAGTGTCGAACTCGAAGTCTGACATAGCGGACAAAATTAACGATCGCAAAATAGCAAGTGAATCAAGGATATATACACATATATAGATATATCTGATTCTAATTACATTCCTTGGCACGTTATAAAGTGTAGAATACTTCGGCATCTCATGCATTTTGATTTTATTATAGTACCGTGTCAAATTGATATTCCATGAAATCGAAAGCGGAGGACACCGATACTTGCGTATTAACAGCGTTGAACTGAACGATACTTTTATATTTTACTTCTTTCAGCATCTGTTTACTGTCATACTGTTTACGTCGTTAAGAATTGCCGCTTAGACATTAGAGAAAATAATGAAGATTAATGTGATCTTAAATAAAGAGAGAGAAAGGGGAAGAGGGAGAGGAATTATCGAGTTCCTCTACCAGAGAGCGTTACTTCTGTCATCTAAAATTAAAACGATGCAAATAAAACAGATACATAAAATCCAATATATATATATACATATAATATACAGGATGTTTCGATTTTCGTAAATCAAAATACCACAATAAGAAGGTTCTCGAAAAAAATAAGTTTAAATATTTGTCATTTTTTTGTTTCAAGTAGTTTTTGAGATATAAAAATTTGCTCATTACGGTTAAATGACTGTTTACCTGTGAGTCGCCACGCACCAATGGGTGGTTTCCATTTGATGACACAAACCGACACAAGTCGACATAAGTGTTGGCCTATCTTTGTTACTCTCCGAAAAAGATAGAATGATGTTTATGTCGACTTGAGTGACTGGAAAGCATCCACTATTAACGCTATCGATGTGCGACTCATGGACAGACAACCATTTATCCATAATCTCTAATTGGTCAATTTTAAAACTATTGCTCAAAACAAAAAATGGGAAGTACCTTTTTTTTTTCGAAAATTTTCTGGCTATGGCATTTTGATTCGAGACTCCTTGTATGTGTATATATTTGTATTCAATAAGGAAATATTTAATACAATATGCGTAACTTCCAACATTTAAGAAAGGACAGGAGATCAAATTAAAGGCGAAATTTGTGAATTTGTTTTAAGGAAAACAATTAATGGACAGTTCTACGTTTAGGTATACTATCTACTACATGAGATGTAGAAAATTAATTTGCAATTCAAATTAATTTATTAAAAATATAGAAGCTTTCTATCATTGAGAAGACAGACCTAAAAATTTTGAGGCATTGCGTTTTACCACGATTACATGACTCGAGGAAGTAATCTGTTAGTCACCTAGTTATTTTCCTCAAGACACTTTGCTCTACAAATGGAACCTAAAATAGATCTTTAAAAAGTGTTGTTACAAAATAGCAACAACTGCATGAACGTAAAACTTTAATTTTCACGTAAACATTGTTATTTATGTTGCTACTATTTTATGTAATAACATTTTTCAAACGTCTTTTTTAAGTTAAATCTGTAAAACAAAATATTTTTAACAAATTTTATATTACAAATTAATTTTTTAAATTATGAATATAGGAATAAATAAGATTTAAACCGAAAATTATGTTTACATATTTATTCCTTTCCCTGAAATAAATTCATTTTTGCCAAAGCATACAAATCTCCTGTCTCTCTTGAAGTTTAACAAGATTCAAACGATACTTTTTTATTAGCCACTATACTTGAGGAACGAAACAATCATATTACTACATCCGTCAGGAAGAAATAGACATCTCAAATGGAAATGTCATATCTCGAGTCGAATATATCCTTGATATAATCTGAATAAATGTAGATTTTTTTTTTATATCCTACTTTCATTTTTATTTATCCTCGGTATTCCATTTTTTGTACGGTGGCACCACCGTTCTGTGCGATCGCGTGATCGAGAAACCTTTCTGTTCATTCTGATTTCATTGCAGCTCCGGACAGAGCAGCGCAAGGATCAAGCCTGATGTCCGTATGGTCGACCAGCACCGGACGAAATTCATTGTTTGGCGCGGAGAGCAGCGGAGCAGTGCTCCCCTCTTCGCACTTGCCGACCCACGTACACGTGGTGCACGAACACCTGCGCAACGCTGACGGCCACTGCTTTCACAAACCGTTCCACGATCATTGTCAGGTCGGTAGGTTTGCCTTAACTGATCCTTCTCCGGCAGAGATCCTTTCTTCTTCATCCGCTTCGCGAATACGCGCCTGTCGTGTATATGTACATACGTTTCTTTCCCTCCTCCGTTTATTCTGTGCTGTTGCCACTTTGACTACCTATATCTTATTTCGCTTTTCATTATGTCATTATTATTCTCGTTCCCGGTATTCTCCAATTGATTTGAGCTAATCAATGTTCTTTTTATTATCGCCGAGAAACTTGCGGGATAAGTGACTAGAATGTTAGCTTTATTTCTCTCATATTCGCTGCGAATGATTTGTTAAAACAAGTGTTAAAATTTTAAGTTCCAAATATAATGATATGTATAATATAATAGTATCTGTATGTGTGAGATATAAATATTTACGATATAAATAGTGAATGTTTATTTCATGTTCACAACATTCAAATAAAACATTTTCTATTTCTGTATAGTGATTATATGAAATATTTATTTTTTAAAAATAATTATTTACAATTATTTACTTTTTATTTCAATTTATATTTATTTCTATCAATACGCGATATTGCGAAATTACTCATTTTATGTAAAAGTAAAATTTTCCTAAATTAGAATTATTTGTTTATTGTAGAGTGTGAATATTAAAGAAATCGATAATAAAAGAGACGAATGAAATGATTATTAAGTTTTAAATGATTATTAATTCTTCTCCTTTGTTATCGAATTCTCCAATTTATTCTACGTAATAAACAACAGTCGTTTCTATTTCTGGAGAATTCTACTTTTAAACATGTAATGCGTTTCTCACAATATTTGCGTATTGATAGAAATTATTAAAATTTGATAGAATTATTAAGTTTGTTATTTTTTTTAATCAATGAATCCATTTTGTTTACGTAAAAATACTCAATTATTTTTTTTATCTTTTATTACGTAAAATAACGTATTAAATCGTATAAGTTTTTATAAATCTAATTACTGCGCAATTATAAAAATGAGAGTAGAGAAAAATTAAGATTAACTAAATTTTCTAATTTATGTATAAATAATGCACATTTTTTATGTTTAAAAAATTGTAGTCTGTTATTAAAGTATTTTCCGATGCATTACAGGGAAATCGAAATGTTCAATAGTAAGATTGTAGCAGGATCAATATACATTAGATTTCTCATGATTCTAGCACGTAGAACTGTTTTCATTGAGTCCGTAATAATAGATCTGTTTTCTTCGTATTCGTAATAATATCTTTACCGTTGCTTTAAAGCAGAAATTTTTAAAACGGTGTAAATAATCTCGATTTTATATGATAACGAATTTAATTAATTTATTAATTAGTCGGTAATAATACTAATGTCGGTATATTATTGATTAATTTGCACTGAGAGGAGAATTGTAACTATAATTGTATGTTACATAATACGATTATTATTGCTATAGTGTTAGCAATAATAACTATATGTATATTTCTCATTCAATATGTATTAACAATATATATTGTTGACAACTGAAAATGACTATAAATCCAGATAACATTTATGTTGCATAAGATATCTAAAAGACGTCTTTTAGATATCTTATGCAACATGCATGTTATTTGGGTATAGTTATTATTGCCATAAAATAATTATAATTACTTAGTTAAATATTCTTTGAGACAACAATATAATATAAAATTATTATTATTAATATTACAACAGTAATAATCATAATTGTAGTAACAAGTAATTATAGTAATTACAGATGCCAAAATTTTTTTTCTCTGAGTTCAACGTTCAATATAATTAAATCTTATAATCTCCAATATAATTAAAGCTTATAATATTATGGTTTTATAAACATATACAGAAGTATTGGTGACATTGGTATACAATTATCAATGAAATTATTCTAGATTGTTTTAAAATAATACATTACTTCAAATTCGATTATGTGATTGATCGATTGAGCGTCAATGCGATATCGTCAGCCTCATTTAATCTCATTCGCGGAAGAGAAACGCGTGTTATTTAAAGATTTTTTTCACTTATAGCGTTTTTCATTGATAAAACTAGTGCGCATCAACTTGTACACTATTCTAATCTAAATGTAAAAAGTGAGAATTTAATTGATAAAATGTCCAATGTGTATTTTATCAAATGGCACAATAAAATATATTGAATATTTCGCGGTTTAATCCGTTTCTATTATTTTTATTAAACATACCTCATTATTTCGATTTGAGTACAACAGTCTTAAAATGCACTAAGTGCGCACTAGTTCTGCCAATGAAAAACACTATTACGGATTACACACTATTTTTTCGAACACCGTTGTTATATCTGACTTTGAACGCGCAATTAGTCGCATATTCTTCAATTCTTCACTTTACATGTGTGTTACGTACTGATAATCATCCGGATGTCGTTCGTAACGATATCGTCGTAATATTGTACTTCTCCTTTTTTTTTTCCTTTGCACGCTGCGAAGACTCAGTTGCTTTTGTCTTTGCAATTCATGGCAAACTGTTTTCATCGAATGAAATATATTTCCGATATTACTAATATGTTGGTACATTCAATTGTGCAATGTAGATTTCAAATAATGATAGTTAATTAATCGTTGTCATGGCAAAAAAATTTATGTGCATCTATTTCTTCGGAAGCTGCATGTTCGATTATTGTGAGCTATTGCGATTAACGGTATAAAATTAGATAAACATACGTATCTGCAAATAATGATACAAGATATGCGACGTTCTCATTATGTATGCATCTTATTTTTTTTATTGGTATACGTAATGTGTGCTTTGCTGATCACGCGTGTTTATATTATAATCACCTGTTTATTGTTCATGAAAAAAAAATGTGAATAATCTGATTAATGCGATATATGTACATATACAAGTCGAAGCAATCTTAGACAACACAAAATCCAAAATCGGGACATAAAATATCTTAAAAGCGTCTTTTACAAAGAGGTCTTTCTTTAATTCTAATTGTATACATACGTGTTGTCTGGCGTGCAACTTGCGAGTAAATGCAAATGTTTGGAACTGTTTGCCTGTGTATATTGAGTTGTTGAATTAAACAGATTGACATTGAATACATATATCTCTTTCTTAGCTTTAAACAAACAAAAGATAGTATCGTGTGACAACGTGTTTCTTTTTCGCTCGTCAGTCATTTCTTAAGACGTATCAAGACGCAATGATACATTTTGACGTAGGTAGAAAAAAAACAACATGATTATTTAATCATACATCATAAGTTGGTATTTCTTGATATCGTATTTATTAATATTTACATTCAATCGTCAGATTTGGACATGAAAGTAAAGATCATACGAAACGTTGAAAGAATCGAGAATATTTCGAAAGCGCCTCATTTTGCACAAGTGCTTGTAAATGTCGCAATAGTTTACAATA
>NW_017304450.1:2405002-2416848 GCF_001594115.1 Trachymyrmex septentrionalis | reverse complement strand
TTCTTTTTCGCTCGTCAGTCATTTCTTAAGACGTATCAAGACGCAATGATACATTTTGACGTAGGTAGAAAAAAAACAACATGATTATTTAATCATACATCATAAGTTGGTATTTCTTGATATCGTATTTATTAATATTTACATTCAATCGTCAGATTTGGACATGAAAGTAAAGATCATACGAAACGTTGAAAGAATCGAGAATATTTCGAAAGCGCCTCATTTTGCACAAGATGTGCTTGTAAATGTCGCAATAGTTTACAATAGTTGTATATCGTTCATACACATTATTTTCTATGTATACTTTTTCCGCGCATTCTGCATCCGGATCATACATTTTCATTATCTTCTATTTAACGTCTCGCTAACATTTCCGCCCAACCGGAAATCTCAATCGGACGAAGACACAGGCTATTGTAAATTAAATTGAGTAACATCTTCCCGGAGAATATGTGAAACATTGAGTCACGATGTAAAGTCTCTCGTTAATGCATGCATCAGCAAGTGCTCTCTCGCACGCAATGTTTCTATGTATAATATGTGTGTATGTAAACGAGTGTGTGTGTGAGTGTGTGTGTGTGCACGTGTTTCTTCATCCTTATGCTCGCCAGACCTCCCGCAAGACGCAGTCAGATCTTGCCGTAACGTAGCCACCGTTTTCGTTTCTACATTTTTCATTAATTTAATTTTCCTTATTATTTGTTTCGTTCAGCATCCATTGGTTTTTTGTCCTACTACTGCGGGACTTTTGGCAAGTTCTCCCATTGGCACCGACGTTGCCATCGATTTCTGGTACGTGCCTCTCTTTTTTACTCGCGCTTAAGCTTCCACGAAGAGTTTATCCCCCGTGAAATCGCAAGGTCAAGTGTCGCAGGCGCTTTATAGTATCCCTTCCTCCCCGCCTCTCTGTGAGACAATGAGAACGCGATCACATATCTCTTCCTACGATTGCGCGCCCTTCCATCCGGTTTAAACTAATTTCTTATCTCCGCCTTCGTTTTGTTCCTCACAGTCGACGATGTCGCAAGCGGGGGATGGTCTTCACACACCTGGCTACTTGTCCTGGAGAAAACTGCAGCTGAGCCGCGCGAAGCTCAAGGCGTCCAGTAAAACGTCAGCTCTGCTCTCCGGTTTCGCTATGGTAAGGAAACGTCGCTCCCGGAAACGAAACGGTCCTCCGCCGATAGAATTCCATTCAGTGCGATAAGTTTTTATCACGATCCCTCTATATTCATAGAGACGCGTGTCCGCATCCTCCGCGATTAATTAATCGAGCTAACCATAATAGATAGCATCGTTTGGTTTTGCAATAATTACACGGAAATGAAAAAAAAATCTCTCTGTGAACTGAAGAGCATAATTCCGGAAGCGATTTGTATTGTTTGAACTAACTCATCAACGCGAATATTTCTCTAACGAATATCTGCGCAGATAAAAAATACCTACGTGCGCGTATAAAATTGTAATACGTATTTAAATATTTAAATATTTTCGAAAGAAACTCATTTATATATATCATATTTTTTAATGAATTTTATTACTTCCTAATCGAATATGCAGCGAGATGGAATCTGAATGCATTTTTCACATTTATTTGGTATTTGTTATCCTTTTATTTTTTTATTTGTTATCCTTTTATTCGCGTAGTTTATCCAAGACATCAAGTTACTTATCAAACTACTAAATGTATGCTTTTTATATACACTATTATATTTGGCGCAAATTGTTGCACGATTTAAAAACAATTTTTGCATTTATTTATATCTGAAGAAGTATAGAATTATCAATCTTTATTTAATTGTAAATTATTAAAGAGAATAATGAAAATGGACATATAATGTTTGGGAAACACTTCACGCGTGTAATTACGTTTTAAAAAATAAACCACGTAGGATTAACGACAGTTCACATTTCTCGATACTGTTCGGATAATAAATGCGCTGAGGTAATTTCTAAGACTCGACAAAGATCGGTCATTGTCCACAGGTCGCCATGGTAGAGGTACAGCTGAATCCCGAAACACGTGTTCCACCGGAGATGCTGATCGCCTTCGCCGTGTGCACAACTTTGCTCGTAGCCGTGCATATGCTGGCGCTGATGATATCCACTTGTATACTGCCGAATATCGAAGCCGTCTGCAATCTGCATAGCATAAGCCTTGTGCACGAGTCGCCGCATGAGCGTCTACATTGGTACATTGAGATCGCATGGGCCTTCTCCACGCTGCTAGGCCTCCTTCTGTTCCTGCTAGAGATCGCGATACTCTGCTGGGTGAAGTTCTATGATTTTTCGCAAGTCGCTGCCTGGTCGGCTTGCATAGTGTTGATACCAGTGCTGATAATCTTTCTTGCATTCGCGATACATTTCTATCGGAGTCTCGTTGCGCACAAGTACGAAGTCACAGTATCCGGCATACGAGAACTCGAGTTACTCAAGGAACAGATCGAGTCCACGGATGTGGAGGGCAGAAATGGCGTGAATCTTTTGCAGACCGGAGTAACGCATATCGTATGAATCGGTCTTCGCAATTTTTCCTGCCGTCGAAATTGGACTCGCGAATTGAACGCGACAAAAAAGAATTTCCGCTCCGCGGAACACAGCGTGAAAGAGAGATAGAGACAAAGGGGCAGAGATCTTTTCTAAGACAGCGTGTTGCGACGAGCGCTTGCGATGTTTCTCGGAGGATTCTTGCCAGGAAAGTCTTTTGAATCATTCGAAGAACATGACAGACAATTGTTTTCTTCACACACAACGCGCTACAGATGTTGCGAAGATTCGGTCAAAAGAGATAAGGATCTTCCTCTTCTTTTTTTATATGCGTGTTTCTCTGTGATGTAAATTATTATAAGCGCGATGAGACTCCGCTCATCTGTACGATGCGCGCGTTACAAAAGCATCGTGCCGACTTCAGGAAGGATACGAAGTTCGATAACATCGTTGTATATGTAGATACAAAATACATTCCTTCATTCGCGTTGCGACTTAAAACGTAGAAAGAATAGTATACTTTAAGGCTATTACCAGATAACCTTCCGCGTGTTATCGCCGTATAGTGCAAAAGCGATAATATAATAGTCTGAATTATCGAGAGGTGACATGACTAGCTACGTATTCGAATGTACTTATCTTTCGAAAAATGTGCTTATTCGAGAAACTCGATCGATTTTTTTTTTATATTTATTAAGTGTTGTAACGTTATACTAGGCAGATACATTATATCTGACACGTTCTGCCATCGCCGACACACGAAAGTCGATATTTTTTCTTAAATAGACAGCAGTTCCGCTTATCATTTTTTAACGCGTCAAGTACATCACTCTCGTGTATTCAAATATTTTGACTGCCGTAAAAAGGAACGAAATATCAAAAAGCGGCGATGTAGGTATCATCACGATATCACTCGAGATATTACATTTCGATGAAAATTGAAAACGTTCACACAGCACAAATCATTCCAGTAACATTGCAAACGTTCCAGCAATATTGCTGAAAACTTCTGTGCTGTACGGACATAATAGAGGATATCCCATCCAATATGATCACTCTATCTTTGCAGGGTTCTTCTTTGAGTTCCTTTTCAGCCTATACTGTATAGGGCCATAGTACCGTGCAATGATAATAGTGTTTATCCTTCTGAGGGACACACACTTAGTATATATCACAAATTTTATCTCGAATCAACTTAAAGTAGTAAAGCTTCGAGATGAAGCTCGTCAGAACGCCATGGCCTTAAGCTTTTTCAAATTGTTAATTATTCCTGTTTAAGCAGATTATTCATATCAGATGAGGTATATATCGAATGGAAGTGGAGCACATATGGAATCGAATCCGGATCTTCAAATCGTGATTCGACCATCCTGGGCCTGAAGCTATACGTGCTACCATCTTTGTAGGATAAGATCGAATCAAAAATACGTTCATACAAAAGTATAGTTTGGAGCGGGATTTGTGCTTACCCTGCAAAGATGAAAGAGATATGTTGGGTGGGACATCATGTATATACCCGATTATTATTTGTATATATCATTTTGGCGCGTGAAATGCGCTGATCGCCAAAATCAAAATTAAAAATAAATTCTCTTTATTAATTTTCTTTACTAAAATAAAAAAATTATACGTAGAAATCACATGCACGCATTATATTTTCCATTTGCCGCGAACGCGAGAAAGACCATTGAAACCATTATGTCCAAATTGATCTGAGAAGAGAAAACGAAACGTGACGCAATGAATGCACTTATAAGTATATCGCTGCTCGACTGTTTATCCTCGGAATGTGCAATATCGGATATAAAGCTGGCTGTCGGATGTCTTCTATCGTGCTGTTCACGCAGACGTCATTCTCCCAACAACCTTCCTGTACTTGACGTCTCTCTAAATGGTAGAAAACACCTCGACCTTCCTTCTTGCCATTTGTAAAGTGACCCTCGTAAAGATTGCCGTTTTCTATGAAGATTTTAAGACACATATTTATGGGAATTTCTTGAAGATAAGTATGAAGAGCGCCTTGAATGAGGAATAATGTAATTTATAGTTCACAATTTTCGCAAACGCCAAGAATAAAATCAAACACAAGCTAAGGACGCTAAGGAAAATGTATCAACTTTTTGTTCTATGTATTACGTAATTAAAAAGAAATTGAAAAAGACTTTTAAGCGGATTCATTCTGCAAAGCAGTTCTAGATTTCACATATACTTTTTTTGTTTCTTAATTGATTGCAACCTTGAATGAATATCCCTTCTCCATGGTAACGATCGTTCAGCCACATGCCCTGGTAATATCCGCTGCCGCATTTGTACCAAACCCGGCCGTAACCATTCCGCTTGTTATCTCGAAATGCGCCTTCATAGTAACTGCCGTCCTTGTACCAATTACTTCCGAATCCGTGCTTCCTTCCCTTCGCCCAGTTGCCAGCATACACCTTGCGCACGTCGCCGTCTTGCGTAATTTTACTGAGGACACCGTAACCGTGTTTGTGGTCGTTACACCAGTCGCCTTCATATATCCAACCGTAACTGCGAAGGAACAATTCCTAATGAAATAGCGAACGAAATATCGGCAGCTTGGATATACATAATCTTGCGAGCAAGCAAGATATATAACAGTGTATAACATAGAATGGTTGCCATAAGTTTACTAATTTTATTGTATTGCTCAGATAAAGAATTTGTACAGATAAAGATTTTATATACAAGTACTTGTATATTAACTAATATATAAGTTACTATTAGTATTCGAAATATCGTAATTCTTGAAGTTGATTATAACAATAAAATAAATTGACAAAAATTATCTAAAATTATATAATGACCAGAAACTTTTGGCAGCTATTGTATATTTGATAGTAATTTTAGAATTATAATGTTAAATTAAATCGATAGACACGAAGTAAACGTTCTATGCTCTTATTGTATATATTTAACGTAAAAAAATCTTAGTATAATAATTAAATCATGAATAGAATAATTCTTTTAATGTTCAGAATGTGTATTAATTAATACACATTCTGAACATTAAGAGAACTATTAAGATATTACAAAATTTATATAATTCTTCGATTATATATTTTTATAACTTTTCTTAATTGCTTTTTTCTATTCCTTATGTTAATTGATAATTGAAACATAATTGATCCATAGAAAAAGAGTATAATTCATCACAGAAAGGATAACTTACATTCTATTATAAAAATTATATTTTTTGTAAAAAAAAATCTTACGATTATCATATTAATTAATTTTTTACGCGTGTTTAGTTCGTAATATGGAAACATTAGATGAAGGGAAATTGATATTACCGATTCATGTTAAATGAGAAGAACCTCCAGCGAACATAAGGCCTGTTCTTTTTAGCTGAACGGTTCATCTTTCTTCTTTTTCTATCTACGTTGGAGAGAAAAAGAGAACTTTTGCTAAAAAGAACAGATCTATAATTTTCGTGATACCTGTTAACTCCTATGCCTTTGCCCTCTCTCTTATTATTTCTCCATTCGCCCTTATAATACGCTTTAGTAATACGTTTCCTCTCGGGAAAGTATATAGCGTGTCGCCAGCCATTTCGTTTGCAAGCTTCTATTCGTTGTTGGCACCACGTGACTCTCTGTGCTTTCAAGAACGGCATTGCGCCATATTCATGAAGAAATAAACTTCTCAACTTGTCATTTCGTTAATTTCGCAAGCAATCGATAATTATAAATCGAGACAAAATTACATAATTCACATTATACTGCAGAAAAAAAAACGATTGCATTCATATCGCATTATAGGTATTCATAATTAGTTCTTATATTCAAGATCGTCTTAAGTCTTAAGATGTTACAAACCAATCAAAAGGCCGCATTAGCATCTTAAGACATTACTTAAGACGGTCTTGAAATAAGAATCGATTATGAATACCAGCCTCAAAATTTAAAGTAAATTCTTAGACTATGTTCGAATCTCCCACCTGAATGTCCCCCCCGAATCATTTAACTTTGTTCGACAAATATTAAACAAGGATAATTATTAATTATCTATGTATCATTTTAAAATGATATATGAAGATCGTCTGTATTTCTTAAAATGAGATAAAAGAAAATTACAAAAATGAATACAAATTTATTAGAATATTTAAAATTATATTAGCCAACATCTAATGAATTCATTCATTTTTGTAATTTTCACCTCGTTCCTCTCGTTCTAAGATATATGTACATACACAATCGACACTCTAATACATGAGTGCATATTTTCAAGTTTAAAAGTGTATATTTTCGAATCTCTTAATTAATATAATGGTGTTATTGATTTATAGCGGATATTTAGATTAACCCAGAAATAATTTAATAATCTTTCTTCATGTTTTTTTATTGATATACGTTTTGTTAATTTTATTTTTTAATTTTATTTTGTAAATTATACATTCACATTGACGCTCCTAAAACATTTCAAATGAGTACATTCAAAATGACAATCGCTCAGTGAGCTTTTGCATCTAATTGGCATATTCCGTTAGATCTAAATATGTAGACCAAACAGGTACAAGAGCTCATTGAATGCCCAGTGAGCGGGATTGTAGTACTGAATGCACCCAATACAACCTTTCATTAAAATTTGAAGATTTTTTTTTTTCTTATTCATTTTCAATTTTTCTTTTGATTCCATTTTTCTATTCAGCGGTCTTCAATTTAATTATTTTTTAAAAAAACTTTTAAAATCTATATAAAAAATGAAGTAAAAGGTTGAAGTTAATCTACATTGGTAGAAATGAACAACATTGTAAGTAGCATCTGAGCGTTGCTCGCGCATTGCGCATGCGCGGGGATTTGTAACTGCTAAATACCAATTACTGCTCCGTCCAAATTCCAATACCAGTCCAATACTTCAATACATAGATACTACTACACAGTGCACCGCATATACGCGTCGGTATAATCGTGTGCGTGTAGCGTTGATCGCATTCTTGTATCTCGTCCTGAGAACGGAGCGCGAAAACTTCGAAGCTTCTTTACGTCGCGCGTCTACGATGGACAGCGATGTCCGCGTGTTTAATGCGAGCATGGATACGATTCCGTTGGACTCGTCGATCATCGAAGACTCAGAGACGGAGGTGATCGAGCTGGATACCAGTTACAACACGAAAGTTTCCTCCTGTCTCGACGATGAAATTCAGGTCTACAGTACGAAGAGTATTAGTCATGCCTCGACTCCGGACGACATCGAAACGATTGAAACGAGGATCCATTCGCGGAGAGATTCGCAATTCGTTCGATCGAACGACAACAACTCGCAGCCCGTCTTTAAGGTTATGTTTCGTGACGAGAGTGTCTCAAGGTGCGTCTTGTCGTATGTTCCAGCGCTTTGTTTACAATGCGCGCGCGGGAATTGTTCCGTCTGGTTTTATAAGAATGATATATCTGACGTATAGGAATGTTACTGATTTTATTATAAGCATTATTATTTTTCTATATATGTTTTGAAGAAAAAGAATAATACGCGATATACTTATCAGGAGACCTGGCAGTGTCTCGGCATTAAGCATTAATATTGATACAACAAACGTTAATAAAGAAATATAATTTATTTAATTTGCACAATGAATTATTAAACGTGAATTAAATATATAATAAATATAATGATTTATTTCACACATTAACATCAGACTTACTGGAGCAGTCAAAATGACTAGTTTCTAATTTCTCAAATTAATAATTTTTATTTTTATATTTTTTGAAATTTTTCATTGTTGCAATATCTAAAGAATTAAATTAATTTGCTTTTCTGTTTTTCCTTTTTTTTTATATATATCAAATTAGGGAGTGAGAATAAAAATAGATACACGTTAATCATAGATAGTTGTATTGTTAAACATTAAACATAGGGATATGCAACTAAAATCATTATATATATTCATTATTACTGAATTTTTGATGAATTTAAGTTCTTATTGAATTTCATGTGTTTACAGGCAATATCGGCGACAAATAAAAGACTTCTTGTATACTTTAGTGCGCTCAAAACCCCGTCGTAAGAAAGACTCAAATGAGTCAAATTTGACTTTAGAAATTTGGGATGATGGAGTTGATTCTAAAGATAAAAAGTTTGTAGAAAACGATGATATACAATGCAGTGACACATCTGATTTTTTATTTACAATTGATAAACAACCGAATGTAAAGAATGATATGGATATTCCAACTTATGGTCAGGTAACGTGCTCTTTTTTTATTCATCTACCTTACAAGGGAAGGCTATAAACTGTTCTTTATCATATTTTATGAAATTTGGCAAGTAATTTGTTGAATGTTCTTTCTGATGTAATATTATTCTATTTCAAGTGCAGACAAATTGTTTTAGAGACATTAAATATCTTTCTTAATTTATGTTTTTATTTCTCAAGATTTTTTAATATTTAAACAAGTAAAAGGATTTTGTGTGTGTGTGTGTGTGTGTGTGTGTGTGTGTGTGTGTTCTGTTACTTATTACCACATACGAATGTCATATAAATTCATAAAAATTGATGAGACAGTTCATAGCCTCTCCTTATTAGCTAATTTTCTTATTCTTGTACCTAGTCTTGCCATAAATTTTGTCAGTAATTTAAACAGATAGAGCAAAAAAAACAGCAACAGATAGAACCAAAATTATACATATATTCTGAAAGCAGAGGAAAAAAGCTACAAAATCATATATTTTTTATTCGAAATGCCGCAATTGTTCCATATACATTTGCGTAAACGTTGAGACCATTCATCGATCGATTTATGCACGATCTTCAGAGAAATCTTCTCAGCTGCTGACACAACGGAACGCTTGAGCAACTCCAAATTGCGATGAGAGCTTCTTGCAAGCCATTTTTTCCATAATGCTTCCACATTTTATAGTCTAACAAATTAAGGACTTGATCTTTGTGACTGTTGTTAAGCCTCTTATTTTGTCACACTTTGCTGATGGTTAATTTTGGACCTTCCAACAAGACCTTCCACTCAGCCCTCGCACACAAGGCGTAAACGACGCAAGCAGGCTGGAGAACAATGTTCCTATAATTCTCTGGAGATCGTGCGTAAATCGATCGATGAGTAGCAACATTTATGCAAATGTATATGGAACAAAGGCGGACATTTCGAATACAAAATAGATGGTTTTGTAGCTTTTTTCCTTTATTTTCAGAATATGTGTATAATTTTGGGTCTGTTGTTATTTTTTTTGCTCTATCCGTTTAAACTACTGACAGAATTTATGGCAAAACTAGGTATATACATGTATAGCTATGTATATATGCATATATAACGATTATGTTATTTAAATATATATATATATATATATGTATATATTTTTATATACATATAATCATTATATAAAGTTTTCTCATTAAGGAATATTGCTCTCTGTGTGATATTTTTTACTCTAACTTACGGCAAATGTTATCTTATTTTGTATTTGTTATTTCTATATTTTAAACAACATTATTTTATATTAGAAATATGAAAATATATTTGAAGAATCAGTTCATGAGACACCAAAAGATTTCATGCCAAGATTAAGTTGCTTTAATTGTAATGGAAATCATAATTTGCGAGATTGTCCGTTGCCTAGAAATCAAAGCAATATCAATAAAAAACGTAAAGAGTTTGCCTCAAAACATAATACAGGAGTCCGATATCACTTGAGTGAGGACCAAAGATTTAGTTACATGGTTCCTGGTCAATTAAGCCAAAAATTACGAAAGGCTCTTGGATTGAAAGATAATCAATTACCTAGACACATATATAGGTATGACATAATTATGCAATCTATTGGATTTTGGAAAAATGTTCCTTTATATTATTTAAGTCGATGTATGTATATATTTTTATTATTAGTAATAAATTTTTTTAAATTTTAATATTATGTTTGCTATTTCTAAATCAATATAATATTTTTTTTTTAAATCTCTAATTGTTGCAAACACAAATGCGTTTACATGAAATTAAATATTAAATTAAAATAAAAGAAAAGATTTATATTTCTCAATTCAATGGGCCAATGAGGTTCATTCTACGTGCCAAAACGTTTTTTCTTAGAATGAGATTACTTGGCTACCCTCCAGGGTGGTTGGAAGAAGCACGTTTACAACATTCTGGTTTATCGCTGTTCAATTCTGATGGAATAGCGGAAAGTGATACACATAAAGAAGGCGAAATCATCACACATAGAAATAAAGATCAATATGATATTAAAAAAATATATGATTTTCCTGGTTTTAATGTTCCACCTCCTCCTGGTACCTCAGATGTAAGTAATGTGTAGCTGAATAATCAATATTGATACATGAAAATGATCTTATCTCGTAACTTACACGTTTTTGTATTTGAAATCGTAAGCATTAAAATCTGTCGATTGTAGGAGAGCCACAACTATTGGGTACCGCAAATGCAATCTATACATAGTAAACAGGTAATGTTATTACATTTGCAAGGCAAAGAAACAGATGATGGTTACAAACGTAAAAAACTGAAATTACCTCCGCCAGTTAATGTAAATGTAAATGTAACAACAATCAGTGATATGGACATAGAAGATTCAGAAGGTATAATTATATATTAATCATATTCCAATTGAATAAATATTAACATTTAATGTAATTTTACTTAAAAAGATAATTACCGTAAGAAGCGAATATATATAAGAATTATTTCAACATTAAGTTCATATTATTAATAATTTCAATTCGTTTTTTTTTATTTTTTATAAAAATAAAAGATAATTTCTTTTTATTTTATTGTAGTAGAAAATATTGTGGAGAATGTGTCTGTTAATGGGCATTTTGTACCACCGTTACCGAAAGAATCAGTGGAAGTGCCGCCGCCGCCGCCACCACCACTACCACCACCACCACCGCCGCCGCCGCCGTCAGAGTTACCTCAAACAGATGATTCAGATTCGCAGTCGCAAGAATTACCTTCGTCCGATTCTGCAGTATGTCTTCAAAGAACTATATTTTTAATTATTATATTCTTAAGCATCTTATAATGAATATTATTCAATTTATACACGCCGATTTGATGAAACTTTTATTACTAGAAAATTATTTGCAAAATAATAAACAACGATAACCATTTAATTGGCAATCGTCAATATTTAATACAAAAAATTTGAATGTTTATGGAAAACTAATGAAAATCGAAAATAATATAAAAAATTACACTGTACAATTTTATTTTGCGACACGAATATGAACAGTCATTCTCGATATACATATTTATATTTTTGCTTGCTAAACATGAATTCATTATTTAAATTTGACTATCAGATCGTAATTAAAAAAAAAATCAGAGATGCAAAAATGACAATTTGCGATTTATGATGTAGTATAGGTAATAAAGTTA
>NW_017304450.1:2402729-2404902 GCF_001594115.1 Trachymyrmex septentrionalis | reverse complement strand
TTTGTTCTTTATTTTTTAATTGTTTTATATTTTTCCGATTTTCAGTTTTTCGTAAATATTATAATTTTTAATAAATAATATATTAAGACTGTATAATGCGAATACACAATAAGTATGAAATAACGGTCGAAGTTGGATCTTAAGTACTTTTAAATTATTCCATATAAATTTATATTATTTATATCTTTATTTCTTACTTGTTATGTATTTCAATTTTTCTTATTAAACATATTGATGATTGTTGATGAAAAGGATAATGTTGTTTATCATTTTACAAGTATTTTCAGTAATAAAAGTTTCATCAAATTAGCGTGACCATATTGGATAACGTCTTTGTTTACAAAATTGCATTTTCTTTTCAGGACGACACTACTTCGAACAGAAATTCGCCATCCTTGTCTGAATTAGAAAGAACGAAAAAAGTATTACTTATGGAAATTGAAGAGGTCAATTCGCAATCTAATTCTGATTTTATATTAACTAAAAACGATTCGAATACTGCGTTTGTATCGGAAACGCCATTTTCCAGTATTACGACTACCCCTTGTATTTCGAGATCTTCAGTTCAAGATTCTGTAAAGTCGGATTTACAGTACTGTTCTGATACATCACTTAAAAATGATTCCAACACTATAATTACATTGGACACCTCAGCTTCTGATAAAATGCCTCAATTTGATTCTACTCCAATTCGTTCTACTTCGCACAGATCTTCAGATACAAATCAAGCTAGTGTCATGTCGGTACATTTAGGTACACCAATATTGCCAAGTACCTCTCCTTATAATAAATTACCATCGTCAGAAAAATTTTCCAAAGACATTTCCGACGTAATCAATTTCGAAAATTTACCTGACTCAACGGGCAAATTTGAACAGATGTCGGGAGTCTTGCAAAAAGTTAGAAGCACTATGGCAAGATTGCATCAACAGGAATAGATTCATTAATTAAGAGCTAATATATAAATACAGATTATTAAATACATTAAAATCAATGAAATATGCAATATTTAAGATTATTAAGAGAAAATAATGAGATTTAAAAATTATTTTTCTTACTTTTTTTTCTAATTCAATATGAAAGAGGATATTTTGATTGATATCTTATTGTAAATAGATATTTTTGAGTATCTATAAATATAAGATTGATGTGTTCATGAACATTACTCAAAGATCTCAAACATGTAGTTTGCAGGCTAAATCATGACTGAAAGTCAATATGATCTATGGTTGATATAATGGGATTCTATATTTCTCTTTGACTTTCTCAAATCTTTTTTCTTCAACGTAATGTAGGAAACTTTCTTACTGTATCATATTTTTCTGAAATTACTGTTCAGACAAGCTACTTGGATCTGTCAAAATATCTGTACTGTTTTTTTTCATCTTTTCGAATTTTTGACATAAAATTTTAAAATAACAATCCTTGAAATATATATGTTAGGAAAAATGTTCTATGATCACGTAAAACTTTTTTCCTCTAGACATATATATTTTCTTAAGAGAATGAATTTATTCTCAAACTGTAAAAGTACTATTACTTCTTAATTTTTTATTTTCTTTCTAATATTTATTTCGAAATTCTAATCATTTAGACTTAATTTGAAAATCTTATGATGAGATTATCCATATTATGAGAGAGATCCATATTCTCCTTATTCGTTCAAATTTTTTCTTAGTCCCTAATTGTGCAGCCTAGTGCACAGCCGTGATATATGAGTGTGAGATCTTTGATATATATATGTAATAACTAATTAACTGATATAATAAGAATCAGCATTTCTTTGAAACTTTAATTTAATACATTCTCTTTCATTTGTACATACATTCTAGTCTGTTATATATTTCGATATCAGAATGCCAGAGATCTATCGTTTATGAAAACGATATGTCTAATTTTTTAACAAAGATTGAAATATATTATACAAAAATTTATATTAAACATAGAATATCTGTTGAACAGAATATCAATCGTTTACAAACGTTTACAAACGTTCTCACAATTTGTTATGAATCTATAAATTTGGTATGAGTTCATAAGATTGTATACAATATCTTATATTCTTGAATGTAAGATATATTCAATCTTGAATGCATGATTTATACATTTAGGCATAACTCATTCAATTTACTATATTTGTATATAGTGTGTGTGTATAATTATATATATATAT
>NW_017304450.1:2398652-2402467 GCF_001594115.1 Trachymyrmex septentrionalis | reverse complement strand
ATATATATATATATATATATATATATATATATATACTATATATATAGACATATAAAGATTATTTTTCATAAATATACATATATATACAGACATACAGTTATTCAAAGAAGAAAATAATTTTTGAAAAACTAAAGATAATGAAGATTGATAAATATATAAAATTCAAACCGCCAAGCATTAAATTTGATTTTTCATAATATAGCAAGGATACTCAGGAATTTGGAATTCAATTCCAAGTTTTAAATTAATGCTAAATTTTTATTTGCTCAAATATACCAATTTCGGTACGTTAATATAAAAACTTTTAATATGTTTAATATTTATTTTCTCTAAGAAAAGATATAATATCCATCTGTTATTACTTCTACAAATAATATTTACATTTTTTAATAAAAATAGATATATTAATTTTGTGCTGATGTACAATTCCCATTTTATTTAATTAAAAAAGAAATTTCCGAAATATGATAAATAAAATAGCATGTAAGTAGCTAAGTTTAAATATATTAACATTGTACAAAAATAATTATATGTAACTATAACATTTTTATCTAAAATAAAATTATTTTGTAATGAAAATATGTATAATCAATTATATAAATCGTACGAAACGAATTCTTTTACGTAAACATATATCCCATGTTATTTTTTTACAGAATCTTATATTGACATTATTTATAATAACATAATAAAGAGCCATTTTATACAATGCGGAGAATCAGTTTTATTATCGACAATATGGGAATGTATAACATTAAGCATTGTTACTAATATAAAATATTTTATCATAGATCCCCCCATATCCGTTACGGGGAAATAATGTAATACTGCTAACGTTATTTGTATACAATATTTTTAAATCTGTAACTTTTAATTTGTGTAAAACCTTTGAAGTGAGATAAAATATCTCTACTTTATTTGAATAATATGAGTGTTGTTTGAGTGTACGTGCGTGCGCATGTACGTGTATGTGTGTGTGTATAATATACAAAACTATCATATTACATAATACAAAACTATGCTCTTTCTTTTTTGTGTGGATAACAAAATTAATTTTTAAATGTTTATAAATTTTATTGCACGGAAAAAAGATGCATTTCCAATCGTTTACTTTTTTACAATCGTGCATTACAAATAAATGTATAAATACTGTTTCTTGACAAGATCTGAAATTCTCAATTATCTATATTATTTTGCTATTGAAACATTTATAACAGATATATAATTGTATATTCGATATTTATACGTGGGAGATTTTTTTTATATACCAAATTAGGTTTTGTGATTTTATCAATTTTTTAATAATTTTTCGAATATAAATATACTAAGTAAATAATTTCATTACATGACTATTCGTTCGCAAGTATTTAATCTTTTTATCGTTTTCATAGTACAAATTTTAAATTATATTCGCGTATAATACATTATTATTATTGCGCGTGAGCGAGTTTTTTGTTATTTTATTAATTACAATCCGTTATTACCCTCTCAAGAACCAAACATGTTAGAACGCTAGAGATCTCATGTTAGATGTAATAATTAAACTTTACTATCTTTCAAAAAGTCGAGATAAAATTATTTGATATCGTGCTTATACATATAATCTCGGCACGAGATTATTAAAGAAAGAGTTTAAAGAGAAAGACGCATACGCGCGGTACAATTGAGAAAATTGTGTAAAATTGAGATTATCAATGTGTAAGAAAGTTAAGTCTCCAAAAATCGAACTGATACAGCTCGCTAACGCGCGTACATTAGATTTATTAATATCATCTATATATCATACCATCTCCTATTTCTGTTATAAGTTTAACGCAGATCCTGATATATAAAACCTTGAATAACAAGAACCTTGACGATGTCGCACTACACTATTTAATTCATCGTTGGCGAAGGCGGACCGTCCCCGTGTGAACCCTACAAATAAAGTATGCTCAAAATACGTCTTCAAATTTCCATCAATAATGCACAATCGATGCACACTCACGGGCTCATTGCTGCTCTTGTTGATAACATTCCCGGTCGAATATCGCAAAGATCTCGGTCTAAATGCGTACAGGAGAGCGATGAAGCCAATAATTAAGCAAGTAAAGAGGAAGTCTGAACATTCCCGAACGTTCGTCTGCGGCCCTGGAACTAAAAAAAAGAAACATTTATTTTTTCTTTTTTAACAACTAATTGTGTAATTTAGTATTATACCTAACACATAATTTACGTATTTTAAATTAATAAACTTTTGTTTGTTTTCAGTTTTGCAAAGAAAACGGATTTAAACTGAAGTTAAACTTAATTGGTTATGTTGATGAAACCGACTGTGGGAAACAATTCGAACAGTATATTAAAGATTAAATATTAATTAGAAGTGTTGGTAGTAAATAGTGAATACCTACATCTCGACACACTGAAGCATTCAGTATCCGAACAATAATCCTGGGATTGTCGTAACTGGAACAGTAAAATATAATTTGTGGAAAAATTAATTTGCAAAATACACGCAGTGAAACAAGTAACTATATTTGCTGTAGATGTTCGTCGCTGAATGTAAGTGCGATAAATATGTGAAAAAAAATATATAACAACTATTGATTATATTAATTACTATTAATGTGAAGATTGGATTTGACTTTTGTGTGAGTGTATGCCTTTACATATATACACAATACACAATACACAATACATACATATATACATCGATACATTTATGTGTCTCGTAAAAATCATGTTCATACTTTATGTATACTTTTTTCGCGTTTTAACAAGAATTATTCGTTACGGAATGTATACTTAAAAACGAATTTATTCAGAAGCGAACAAATCCTTTTTTTTACACTCGATTCTTTATAATTCGACGTCCCCATGTTTGATTTGTGTAATGTATCATGCATTGGCAATCGACTTACGTAATTGAAACATTTTTACGTAACCGCGTGGCGCAATGAATTTCTGCCAGCTAAACAGAAGAGGTCATTGCGTTACAGGTCATTCAAGAAACCTCATTTATTGTTTGGCCTAAAAAGACCTAAACGCAAAAAAAAAAAAAAAGGAAAAGATGCATCCTTTGTCGCCGTCCATTATCCGACCATTATCACGATCTTATCGCAACATATATTAATCTGACGAACTCATATTTTTTAAATTTATTTTTTATTTATTTTCTCTCTTGTATTACTTACGATAGAAAGCAGATGTTGCACCGACATGTGATTCCACATGCACTCGCAAGGGTCGAATCCTTCGTCGCTCATCGTGGTAGGTGGGTGACCTTTCGCAAAATTTGCCGCTGCACACAATTAAAAAATTACCTCAATTATTGAAATTAGATACGTCAATGTTTCTTTTTCACCGCAAGCGCAATCTACGTTTTTCCATCGTGCGTTTTTCCAGCTTTTGCCATCGATAATTCGCGATACTTGTAACTTATTTCTTATTTATGCTCGATTACTTTTATAAATACGGAGCAATATATTGACGTCGTAAAAAAAAAAAGAGGAAGCTCACCAACAAACAATACATTTTTGCAATTCTTTATAAATTTGATACGCGCGATTACTTGAAGTAATTTAGCGCAGAATTTCAGAGAATTACATATAAGTATACACTTACGCAAATAATTATCTTGATTACTTTTTCCACATATTTAATACTGAACATTAGAATATTAATTGATTAAAAACGAGTTTAGGTTCGAAGTAACAAAATGTGTTTTTATATTTATTCCAAAAAGCTAAACTAAAATGCATTATCAATTGTCGTCTTTTCAAGGATGTCTTGTATAAAGCGGGGCAATTACTCGCGTTTATGTGAGCGAGGTGGAT
>NW_017304450.1:2392985-2398552 GCF_001594115.1 Trachymyrmex septentrionalis | reverse complement strand
ATTGTCGTCTTTTCAAGGATGTCTTGTATAAAGCGGGGCAATTACTCGTTTATGTGAGCGAGGTGGATATATAATAATACCTGACTTCTTATCTGGTTTGATACGATATACTCGACTATACATTAGAAGATATCTCACGAATACGACATAAATGTTGCGAACTTACGCAGTGTAAATTATCGGTGGAATTGCTAGGTTGAAATACTGTTTCGTGCGCGTGAATGAGTTACACGTTATTTTAAATATTTCGCAAAATTTATTTCTTTCAATGACAGAGACACTGCATTACTCCATTTTCTAGCTCGAAAATACATTTATTAATTTGATGGCTTATATGTTTATTTATGCGATGATTTATGTGTTTATTTATTTAATATATTGACTTTCACGTCATCCATGTCTGATAACACAAGTTTCTGCAAAAGTTCCTTCACCCATTGTGTTTTAGTTAAAAATTAAGAATATAATTTTTAGTCATTTACTAAATATTTAAGTCATTAAAGAAATAATATAAATTATAACAATGTAATGTACTTTATTGTCTTAAGACATTAAAAAAACAATAAAGTACTTAATGTACAACATTTATTGAACTCAATATACCTTCAAATTAGCTTGATTGTCAATGTAACGATAATTGGTTTAAATATTTAAAATAATACTTTCGCATGAAAGAGAAGAACGTTCATTTGATTCAATTTGTTGCAAAAAAATCGAATTTGAATATTCCTTATTTTTAAACGGGATATTGCGAGCAAGTTTAAACAACTCGCCACAACAAAATATATATATTCTTTTGTATTCGTTAAAACACGTCCAAGTTAAAATTATTATTGTATTATCGATTTTCACAGTTTCAAGGACGTTGCATATAACGCGGACAAATTATTCCCTTTTCTAGAAATTTAATATACTCGACTTCTAGTTAAATTTATTGTAATATAGAATTTAAAAAATTTTTAAAAATATATATAAGATAAAATATCGCTATGAAGTGATATATAAACTTATCTTGAAAGTTTAAAAAGTTTAGAAAGTCGAGAATGTGTAGAGAATGTGTTGCGAGATTAGCCGAAGGAAGTCATAAATTGCGGAAGAATATTAAAGAAATATAGATACTCTAAATAATGAGAAAATTATCGATATTTACATGAATTACTGCGATACGCAACATTAATTTACAGCACGCATTAGAACTACAATAAAAAAAAACGATCCACGGTACTGATTTCTAATTCTATAGCAAACGTCAATTGAGACTCGCTAAACAAACCCGCAAACATTCATAAATAACTCCGTTTATGCCTATTTTTTTAGAAACGTAAACTAACTTAATCTCGATTTAATTTATCTAGTTCTAAAATTTAGAAAAAGAGTGAATTAACTTGAGATTAAAGTAAATTTACATTGGTAGAAATGAACACAGCGCAAAATGTAGAAATTAGATTGCTGTTATTCGAGCATCGCGTCAGGAAGAAAGGATTCTTTCTTTCAAGTAAAACCTGATTTACGCAACGCGACTGCTGCAACAATATTTTCGCGTGTATATCGAACGAGCGATCCGGAGTTTTTCTCGTCTCCGCGCACATCACGTTCCCGGAAAGCTGAACAGTAAGTTTACAGGAACTTATTACAGTTCTTGAAACTAAATAACAATAGGTTTATTCGAGTTGCTTGTACTTTTTGCATTCGGCATCTTCACTATCTCTCATTCCAACATATAAATATTTATTAAATTTTATAATTAATTTATTAAGACATTTTTTTACTTATCAATTTTATAGGTAAAACTTCTAGCTCGTAGCCCTTTTTCTTTTAACTTGTTTTTTAAATTATTATACTATGATATAATATATATTTATCTCCTTACAGGAAAAAAGTTTTTGGAGATTTCAAGCAACGCGAATAGATTTAACATTACAAAAATGAGCGAATTTACTAGAATATTTATAATTTTATTGATTATCACTTAGTGAATTTGCTTACTTTTATAATTTTCACCTCGCCTCAATAAGAACTGTAATTAATAAAGCTACAAAAACACATAAAAAATATAAGACTTAAGTAGTAGTAAGCGAATCGGCAATCACAGTAGAGAACGTAAAGTAGTTCTATGATTGTCCGATTCGATTGTTTATGTTTTTATGTGTTTTTGGTTTAAGTCTCCTGTTGCTTGTGCACTTTTTGCACTCAGCATCTTCGCTTTCTTCCTCTCAACGAGTCCGAATGTACACTTATCTCGTTTTTCTCCAGAAGTGCAAAAAGCTTCTGGAGGCTCCAAGTAAACGCAAAACGAACATGAACCATTTCATTTGATGCTCACAGTATTCTTGGAATTAAGGCGAGTTTTTTTTTAATTCATCGATTGATCAATCGCATTATGTGCAAATACAGCTTTTACAGAACAAAGTTGCATTTGCGTTGTATAATGCGAGTTGAATTAAAAAACTCGCTTTTACTTCGTTCTCTTCTTATCAAGTGTTAAACAAGGATAAGTGATGCTTTATGCGCTGTGAGCGCCAAATGGAACGCAGCTGTCACAACCACAGTGATATCGCGGAGCGAGGAGGGGGAGGATTACAGCTGTGGGCCGCGAGAATCACGATTTTCCGCGCGGCTCGCCTCGTTTCCGCATTTTCTCCGCACGAGAGAGATCGATGATATCTCCACGGCGATTTGCGGGCGACGAGAGAGAAACATATAGCTCCACCGCTCGCGTCCGTATGGTATGACACGAATGCGTCGCGACGGACAGCGCGAAAGCGCCGTCGAACGGGAAGTCGCGGGATGACGAGCGTCGCGACTTATCGCATCGACACTATCGCGCGCGAAACGGAAAGGGGGGAAAAAAAACAAGAGGGAAAAAAAAGTGAGAAAAACGCGACCCAAATGAACGATCGATGACGGATCGTCGTCAACAGAGGGACGAGAGTATTCCTCGAAAGATTGTACGTTACTCACCGTCGTCGACCGAGAAAAATGGAAATGGACGGAAGAGCTGGATTACGACTGCGTGACACAGCTTGACAGCTTCAGGCGACTTGGACGACTTACGCTCGGCCCATTCCAACCATTACAATCGTCGTCGTCGCTGGTCGTCGCCTTCGCCTTCGCTCGTGTAATACGTTCGCAACCGTGCCTTCGTGACTTCGCGGGATTGGCGGAAAACCGGCCAATCGATGAGAACGGCGCGATATTTTCAAATCCGTGTATTAAAGAAAAGTAGATACTCTAAATAATGAGAAAATCATCGATATTTACACGAATTACTGCGATACGCAACATTAATTTACAGCACGTCTTAGAACAACAATAAAGAAATGATCCACGATACTGATTTCTAATCCTAGCAAACGTCAATTGAGACTCGTTAATCACACTCGCAAACACTCGTTAATAACTCCTATTTTTTTAAAAACGTAAACTAACTTAATCTCGATTTAACTTACTGTTTATCTAGTTCTAAAAATTAGAAAAAGATAAAGAGTGAATTAACCTGAGATTAAAGTAAATTTACATTAGTAGAAATGAACATTAACAAATTACATGACACAATGTAAAATGTAGAAATTAGATTGCAATGGTGTTCGAGCATCGTTTAGAGATCTACCATCTTTGAACACTTTCAAGTGTTTAATAGGTAGATCTCTAAACTGTCATTTGGAAAATTTTGACCTAAGAAGGATTAGAGACATTTTTTTTAATTTTTTAAAAATAAATACAAAATTTGTAGTGAAAATTTGATTATTCTTGTTTTACAGTACGAAAAATAATTTATAAAACGTTATTATTATATGTATCTAGCAATGTAATTCATAATCTTGGCGTTTTTTAATTATTAAAAAATTGCAACCTTGTTGCGTGATGCAAAACGAATGGCATTCTATTTTTTAATAGGATTTTGATTATTCTCTGCTTATACAGCATAAAAGATAATTTATAAAACGTAATTATGCGCATAATGTATGTTTTGCAGGCTGACGATGCAGCGAATGTTACAGCTGTTGTGTTAAATAATTTATATATGTATAATAAAGAAAAATTTCTTGAACTTGAAAGGATTAATTAATCTGAATTTTTTCGAAAGAATTAAAGTGTTGTTTTTCTATTTTGCATTTTCTAATTATATGTTGTATTGCAAAAATAATATTTATTATTTTATGCATTCTTTTGATGATTATGAATATTATGATTGATAATCAACAGATTATAATGATTGATTTATTTCTAACGAGATGTTGTCCAAGATTTTTTATATAAGAACATAAATATCTATAAACTTATATAACTTATATAAAAATATATATAATTATAAAATACATATGCCCATATATGTAACATGTTTCTTTATTCTGTAAAATTAATTAATAATTAATTAATAACTGTTTTGTACAAAAAAGTAATTATGAGAAGAGATAAAAATTAATTAAAGGGATAATTTGCTCATTGCTTCTTTTATAAAAAAATCAAGTTCGCAAAAGTGAAAAAAAATTGCCCAAATGTAATTATTTACATGATTAAAAAATATAATTGTATTATATATAATTGTATATGAGCAATTTTTTTTCATTTTTCCAAACTTGATATTTTGTAAAAGAAACAATGCGAAAATTATCTTTTTTATTTTTTTTTTGCGTCTAATTATTATAAAAATTAATGATAAAAAATGCATTTAATTGTTTACGACTTTCTATCTTTAGCAAATACGATAAAGTCAGTTATGAATTCATAATATAATACAATAAAATTAATGATTGTTATTATTATTACACGAATTTTATTGTAATTGTTAAATATTATTCTGTATAATATGTATATTAATAAAAATTTTAGAAATTTCTGATTTTTATAGAAAAAAATTTTCAATTTTTCAAAACATTTTCAATCATTTTTTTCGTTAATAAACATTTTTGTGCTCCAACTTTAATGTTATCTTTGAACTTTCACATCGTAATAAGAAAAATTCGTTGTTATTTATTTCTTTGCACAAGGATAAATATCACACATTTTGAAATTTGCTAAATGGAAATCCCAATCGGATTCTTATCATTTTTATAATGATTGCCTAGAATGCGTATGTGCGCGTATATATATGTATATGTATTTACAACTTGTCGTTGTTACTGAAAGAATAAATATATAACTTTAATTACATAATATTAAATACGATATAACTTTCGATTTATATTTTATAAAAAGTTTCATTAAAGGCAAATTGATGATGTATACACAAAAAATTAAAATATACAACGTATTATTGTCTTGTTTTATAGCTTCTTTTTCCTTACAGATTGAATGATTTCCTTATCACTTCTAGGATGCAATATCATGCTTTCTATTATCTAACAAAAACATGCTCTATTCGTCATCTCATTTAAGTAAAACGATTTATTAATGATTATGTAAAAATCTTTGATTTTTTTAAAGACTTTGTACATGTAGTATTAAAGTCTTCATTCCTAGTTAATGCAATTTTAAATGTCGTTACTTTTGTAGAAAAAGTATATGGGAACAATAAGATTGCAAGTAAAATATGTATATCATAATAATTTTAACACACACACACA
>NW_017304450.1:2387588-2392940 GCF_001594115.1 Trachymyrmex septentrionalis | reverse complement strand
ATATTTATACATATATGATATGTAATTTATATGTATATGTATATATTAATTCAATTAATATATATTAGTAAAATAATATTAATTAATATATGATAATAAACGAAAAATAATAAACTCATATATGTATATATGCAACATGTTTTCCATTTCCCCTCTTTTTTTTTAGAAAAGTGACTTCTTATCAATATCGTGTGTAGAATTTCCCATCGAGCGACGACGCACGCGCGCGTGCAGTGATTGGTCATGGTCGCGCACCACGTGACCACGGCGCGTATATACGCGCCGACGGGCGCTAAAATTCGCCACTCGCTCTTTCGATCCTTTGCGACGAGGTTCCCCTGTTTGTGCTGAAAAAAATACTACCGCATCCCCGTTTCGCATCCCCGCATCTCTCCACTCCTCTTTTTTCTTTTTCTTATCTTCAACTTAGTGCTTGTTCGATTGCTCTCGCGAGAGAACGGGACGCGAATTTCTTCCTCGAACACGGTACGCGCTCTCCCGCCGGAAGTAACTCGCTACGGGGCGACACGTCGAATTTGGAGAGCGTCTCGAAATTCACGATCCACCTCTAAACGTCCTTTCGCGATCTTGCTTCTTCTTTTCACTTCACCACTCCGCCAATCGTCATCGGAATGCGCGAGGACTCTCTCGAGTAGAATAACGCGAGTGACTCGCGGGAACCACCTGGATTCGAACGCGCATTTCTTCCGCGGCAAATAGCGTCGCCTCCTCTACGTAAAGTAACGCGCGGGAAGAAGGAAATCCACTCTAGAATTCGACGCGGAAACGCAGGGGTGTCGACGAGGGCGGAGGGAAGAAGGGCAAGAAAAGAAACGACGACGCGCTAATCGGGCATGGGTCTGACGGATACCAGTTTCGAGTTACTTCTGACCCTGTGGCGAGTCTTCGTCGTGGGAGTCCTGCCGTGGACCGAGGAGCCGCGCGGTCAGTGTCGCGGTGTCTCGCCAAGCTGCAACATTCACGGCAACGCCGTTGCTCGTTAGTCGTCTTCGGCGCGACACTCGGTAAGTACACGCGTCCCGCCTACCTCCCGCATTCCGTCTTTCGCGCGACGCTACTCAATCCGAGAAAATTTCCCGCTCGCGGCTAAGAACGCATCCGTCGTCCCCGACGGGCGTCGATGACGATGGGTTCGCAATCTTCGGGCACACAGTGATTCGAATTCTCTTGTTTTTATCTTTTAAAAATGAAATATTTTTTCTCGGACACGATACTAGAAAAAGAAAGAATAAAATTGGATGGTACCTCTACGGATTTTAAAGAATGATCGTTATTTTAGATTCTGGAAATCAATTGTGTATCTTGAGATGAGGTGGAAAGTACAAAGGCGAACAAGTTCACTAGATGTTGACCAATGAAATTATAAACATTCTAATGAATTTATTTACTTTTGTAATTTTCACGTCCTTTCAAGTACACAATAACTCCCTGATACAATCGTGAATTTTCGAATAACGTCGTGTATACAATTTAAAAATGCGTAGATTCTATAGGTTCCTCCGCCGTTTATCATAATTTTTCGATATGCATTTAGATTTTATATTAGAGTCGTAAAATAATGTTGGGATTTTCCGGGAAATCCTAAATTTAGGATTTCCTGGGAAATTGTTGTACAATGTTAGATTTACTTGCATGTTTTCAATAAATCATAAAACCGAACATGTTGAATACTTTACGTTTTTACATTTGTTTACGAACACGATACTTCCTTTGTGAAATGTTTGTTTTGCTATAAATCAATTATTTTCGAAAATTTTTAGTTTTATCTACGAATGTTGTATTAATCGATTTCATGTATCTTGTGATAATTTCGTATTTAAATAAAAAATTTCATATAAAAACATTATCATTTGCAAACATAATTTTACTCTATAATTATTTTACTTTTTAGCATAAACATTTTTTATTTTTAATTATAATTTAGAAAGTATAATAATTCTTGATTTATAATTGAGAATTTAGAAGTGATTGAATGATTTGATATAATAAAAATTACTTCTTAGTAAGTAGAAACAATTACAATTAAATAATAAAACATGACTATCCACATAGTTTTATGTAATAAAAGTAGAATCCTGAATAATTTTATGTATTTAATCTATATTTAATCCATATTTAATTCATAAATTTTTTTAGCCGTTTTATTGAATTAAAAACAAAAGTATCGCTATTGAAAAGTTATGGCGAATATTAAATGCGCTCCAAATTTTTGTCAAGAATTCAAATTAAAATTCTCGAGATATCAAACTCATCAGAGTTTATAATTAGAATCGAGATAAAAAAATCTAAGAATGAAATAAAGCTATAAATTGTACAATAAGTTAGACTAGACCGTTATATAAATGAATTAAATAAATAAAAAAAGGCAAAATATGGTCGAGGTTAGATCTTAGTATATAATAGATAATATTTTATATGTAAATTTTAAATACATTTTTCAGTTATATAAACTACATGCCGATTATTATCGGACTTGACAACAATTATAAACGAGAGCTGAAATAATAATATCAATTGATCGTCAATGTAATGATATATCTCAAAATAAGATTAATAAGTACCTTAAAACGATGAAAAAATATATATATGTAATATTACATAATATTTTTCGCAATAAAGTCTTCCCTTAGGAAAAAGTGTTTCAGTATACTGATTAACTATTCAGTAACTGATGGTATTTAATTAGTTAATCAGCATATTGGAACATTTTTTCTTAAGAGCTTGCAGTGTTTTAAGATATTTATTAGCATTATTAGTAAATTGATGATAAATTTAATTTGTAATATTATTTTAATTTCAATTTATAGGTACTGTTAAGTTCGACAACAATCAGTGCGCAATTTATATAACTGGAAGATGTATTTACATACATAAAATATTAGGTCTAATCTGTATTTATCCCTTCTTTATTTAATTTATAAATTGTACGTTTACATTTTAAATAATTTATACATGCGTACAAATACATAAAATAATTTAAAGAAATTATTTAAGAAAGTATTTAAAGAATATATACAGATAAACATATGCAAATTTAAAGTTTTATTGTGCCATTCTAATTCGAAACAACACTTCTCTCATATGAAAAAAATATCTATCAATCAACATTAATAAAATAAGAAATATTATGCGTATTATATTAAATTGCAATACTGTAAAAGTTTCTTAATCAAGCAATATTGATTGCGCGTTATCTTAATGTGGGAAGAATAATTTAAAGGTCACTAGAGTAATTTAAAATGTCAATGATTCTTTGTCCTACATTCATATCATTGTGATAACGGCTATTATCTTTATATCTTTCGGAATGCTTTCTGTACTCCTTCAAACGCATGTCCATTAAAGTACATCAACAATTATGAAGATGTACTCCTCGGGAATGAAACGATTATTTGTCATTCACGACACATTGATGTCCTAGTCGATTGAGTGTTGTCTCAAAGATTCAATTGCCGGTTAAAGGAAAATCTAATTAGTTTCACGTAATTCTCGGGAAACTCCGCCGCAGGAAACTTCCCATCCGAAGTCGTTAATTTCTTCGAATTCGACAGATCTTCTCTCCCACTATTTCTACATATTCTTCGGCTATCTTACCACGTTTGCGTAACTATCGTTTAAATATTTGAGACCAGAACGCTACTCGCAAGCAGTTAGTTCACCATCACGAATCGTGCCCGATTAACCGTCCGCCCCGATCGCGGCACTTCGGGTTTTCCTTCGACGGAGGAATTCGCCGAAGAAAAGAGTGGAAGACCTTTGCATATTCAAGACGAGGGAAGGTCGTCGCGGTAGGTTCCTTTTTTCTCTTTTTTTCACATCGTAAACTTTAGATGCAAGGAATCCCTACTTACAAGCAGAATTTATATTTTATTTTGAGATGACACAAAGATATCGTCATGTTTTTTTATTCGTACGATTTGACAGAAATTCTTTTACGGTTTATAAGTTTTTCTAACAAAAATTGTGAATATGAGAAGTTTGGCGGATAGCATAAAAAATAAATGTTTTTCTTTCTTGTTGCGAAATTTTCTTTTGATGTGACAAACGCGTTGCAACAAATAGTATGAAGAGAAATTATCATTCCTACTTTTTTTAAAATAAAACCAAGATGCTTTCTGTAAAATGTATTCTATAAATAATATGCAGAAAGAGACATGACTATAAGATATCTCATAACAAAAAAATTAACGAAGATTGCCTTTGTGAAGAGCGATAAAGTCATTTTACGATTCACTTCGATTGCGCGTATGGTCTTTTTACATAAGTTTTTCATCAACTTATTTAGGCGTGAAAAAGCTATGGCGTTTTTTGTGGCTTTTTTATTTATTTACGTTATAATATATTGTAGACAAAAATTTATAATTATTTGTAAGAATTATATACTAAACTGTGACTTTTAGATTAAATAAGCATTGTGTAGGATTTCATATTGATGAAAGTTAAAGTTGTAAAATTGTGACAAGTGTTATGCCAGTGAAAAGACCTAATTTATAATTTTATTACTGTATACATTATATTTTGCAAATAAATGGAATAAAACTACATCTCATTGGTTTAAAGGAATATTAATATCTATGGAGGGATATATAAATATTTTTCATATTAACAGTTTTTCGAATATTTATAGAAATTAAATTAAAATTATTGCGACGCAGGAATAACTCTCTGTGCGTTTTATGCATAATAGATTTTGTGTCAACAATTGGTACTTGGAATTTGTCTATGTATTTACGTACGTATGCGTTTTTCAAATCGTGAATAATTACATATAGTTACGTATAATAATACTATGTATCTATTCATTTTTAAATTATGTTATCTCAGATGCGTTTCATACAAATATTATTTCAAAATCTATGATTGTTTTTTTAAAAAATGAATAATGTATCAGAATTGAATAATACTTATCTAATTTGTTTTTATAATTAAAAGAAATAAGTATTCTTCATTAACTAGATTTGATGTGCATAAACAGCTATGATAATATAATTTTGAAAGTAATTAAAAATAATTCAAAATTATGAAACTTTCTACGTAAGATTACTTATCTTCAATAAATTCAATAAATTTTAATATATTAGTACAATATTAAAGAATAAATGAAATTTTATATATGTACATATTTTTTTGAAAAGTATATTATATGTCTACTTATAAATAGATTTTTTGGTTTTTACTATACTTTTTTATTATTATATATTTTTTATAGTTTTTTGGAGTGTAATTGAATATATATAGTTACTGCATTGCGAATGATTTAGATGATTATTAAGATTGAACTTGATTTCTTCTACAATTTTCAGAAAAGACACGCAATATTTGTTTTAATTA
>NW_017304450.1:2375352-2387488 GCF_001594115.1 Trachymyrmex septentrionalis | reverse complement strand
AATTACGGTAATTGTCGGCAAAAGATATTTAATAATTATTATTTGAGATACAATTATAAATTAATTTTAAAAAATTTGTGGGCGTTAATAAAAGTTTAATATTTTAACAAAACGAAAGATGAGAACATATGATGAAAAAGAATACTCAACTTAAAATATTATCTAAGAAAGGAGTATGTAAAAGAAAATATACATTAAAATAGAAATCTGATGTAATAGAAATAGAAATCTAATATTACATCAAATTTTTCAAGCTATAACTTAAATTCTCGCTTAGAGTTTTTAAAAATTATGATAGAATAAAAATTTTTTGTAATAAAAAGTCTGGATGTTTTAAGAACGATCGCATTATACCAGTTATAGAAGAAAATGAGACCTGTTTCGCGTTGATGTAAGAATTAAGGTGTGGCCAATTGAAAAATGCGATAGAAAAAAAATGTGAAGTCTTAACAGCGATTGATTCCGCGTCATTGCGGTTGTCCTATTTGTCCTCGTGTGCGTATGCATATATTACCATTTGTGGTTCACTATCTTTGTAATTGATCGCGGTTACGCTTATTAATTCATACTTCCTTGGATTCGAGAGATTTTTCTAACGGAAAAAGATCAGCCCCTGATTAAATAAAGACGCGAGGGTTCTGCTCTAGGAATATGTCGATGTAAATTCGATTTACAGACTAGAGAATATCGTTTTTATATCACTCCTTTCCTCATATCTTTTAAGTATTATCCTTGTATCTTCTTTTAACTATTCATCGTTGAAACAAGTTTTGGAATAGCTGTTAAGACTTAATGATGCATCGAGTAAAATGTCATTGTTCGCACTTCAAAGATAAACGGAGAGGGAAAAAAAAATTTTTATTACATATTCTTTTTCTTTTTTAGATAATATTTTAAGTTGACTATTCTTTTCCGCTAAATTTTCTCATCTTTTTTTATAAATCAATCTTTTTCATAATTTTTATATTTATTTAACATTTTATTATAAGAGAAATACTATAATTGATAGATAAATAGGATAGATACGTTAATAAATTAAGTAAAATTTGATTAAATAATCCGTTTAAAAATATAATATTTGAATAGTAACATTTTTCGAATGCTGTTTCCTGGAAAGCAATTAATCAATTAAATAATTAAATTTAGCTAAATACAAATCTGAAAATAATTTTGTTGAATCATCAAAATTTTATACGAATTTCGAACATGAGAAATACTGTTAAAAATTTTAACATTTTTATAATCAGTTTTTGAGTGTCCTATATAATGATTTTGATGACAACAAAATTATATAGGCTTAATATTAAAAGCCCAAGAAGATTATACAAGGAATAGCCTCAGTTTACTTAAAATAAGTTATCGTCTGTTACAGAAAGCATTATATTTAATAATTTCTTCGCTCACACTCTTTACAATAATTCTTTTCTCGCTGACTTTGATTTCATATCTATTGCATTGTCGCTTTTATATCGACTCTCCGCTTTTCGTTCTCCAATCAGCTGTCCTAATCGACCTTACGCATGAAAACTCCAAACAGATCGCTCGTTGACTCGTCACGTCAACCTATACGTATAATCTCCAATTGGAGCCTACAATTATTTTCAGATTTGTATCTAGCTAAAATTTTTAATATTTCAGCAAAACCTTTCTTTCCGTGTAATTTTACTCGAAAACTGTTCTCAACACATTATTTAACGAACATGTACTATTCAAGAATTCCACAAACAAAATCTGCAAATAAAAAAAAATTTACTAAAAATGAAATAAATAATAAAAATGTCAGCAAATAACATTGAAATATCTGTATAAAATCATATTGGCTCTTATATGTATATTTCCATCGGTTTATGTTTATAGACTGCATTTAATTTATGCGGATGTTTTATTTAGCTGATGATTATAATTAAATGTGTTGTGCTGATCTAATTTTACTAGATCGTATTTTAAATTAATTATTTTCATTTATATACCGATTAGATTTTTTTCTCAGCAAACCGGTTTCTAATACCGCGACGGAAACGCGTGCGAGCGATCTGGCGATGGACGCGACGACGGCAGTGGCGATGGCGAGGGGAGTGATTTTTCGTCGTCGTCCATCTTCGCGCATCCGTAGGTGTCTCCGCGACCGCCGAATATCAATTAACTGGGTCGGTCTGCGTGGATAAGCGTGGATCAGTGCGCGTGACAGAAAACCCCTCGTCGAGTGGCCCCTCGAGGCCGGATCGCCCGCGATCGCCTTTGAAATATACGCTGTTTGACCGGTACCCGTCACGGGGTACAATGAGGCTCGTTGGGGGCGTCGAGCGTTGTCGCTTGAAGGGCTATCGATAACTTGTCGTCGCCAAATTACACGCGCCCGCGCCGCGCCCCGTCGCGCACGCGACGCGCTCCTCTCTCCCCCTCATCCTTCTCTTTCTCTCTCCCACATACCCTTGGAAAAATTTACTTTAAATGATGTTAAGATTTTTAAAAGTAATTAAGAGTTTACTTTAAAAAAAAATTTAGAGCTAATTTAAAGATTAATGTAAAAGATTAATCCAGAAGAATTTGAGAAGTTTAAAATATTTCAAGACTGACTTTAAAATAATCTTAGAAAAACTGAAATTTATCGTTTCCATTGTATCTAGAATTTTTAAAACGCTCTTAAGTTTTAAGGCTAAATTAATATAAAATTCAAGTGAACAGTACGCAACATCGCCACTAGATGGATGCGATGATGCTGCATTTTCTCATAAATAAAAAGGTTCTCATAGAACAAAAGATAGAATAAAAGGCACAACTTTATGTAACTTTTCATTTGTGTTTTAATGAAATAATTTTTTAATGGTGAGCTTCTTTACACATAAAGGGACTTTGCCTTGAATTTAAACAAATTTATGATTTTACAATTTATTTAAAAAAAAAACTTTAAACAATAATAAGCAATTTATTAAAAACTTTAAAATTGTTGACGTTTAGTCTTCACAATTTTCAAGTTTCTTTGGTTACCTTTAATTTTTTCTTAAATAAGTTTTAATATTACTTTCAACAAAAATTAATTTCTAATGTCTAAATTTACCTCTCATATTTTTTTAAGTTTTCTCTTAAGTTTTTTTCTATGTAGTAAGGATGTGTGAACACAAGAAATGTTTATAATACTTACTTAAGTTATAGACGTAAAGTAACACACATTTTTGACGTGCAAGTTCCAAGAAACACGGCAATGAGTCGCATGTCATCATATGCCAAAGCTTGTGCGTTGCTTACATCTATAACTCAAGTTTAAGTAGATATTACGACAATTTGTGTGCTCAGACCGTAAGTTTAAAATTTTTTTTTGAGATTTTTAAGTTAAACTTTTCCAAAGATACACGTATATATTTTATGCCAGCACGTAAATATTATAAATAATATAATAACCATATACTTGGTCGCGTGCACACGTATGTCGAATTGTCGATTTTTTTTCCATATTTATTATCATCTCCATCTGCATCATTCGTTCTCCACTATCCCTTCTCTTCGCTTCCCTATTAGTACTACACTTTCCTTTCGCTTGGTTCTTTTCGCTCGATTCCTTTCGCTCTTTGCACATTCGCGACCTTGCGCCTAATCCCGAGCGTAGTAGGCATGCAGATTTATACACTCGTTCATAAGCCGTGTATCTCTAAGATTACGTAATTATGTTAATTTGCACAGGCAAGACTTTTGCTTTTAAGAAAAGCTCGCTTTAAATCCTAAATTTCCCAGAGAAATATATATTCATCGTTGTTTATTCGTGTGTTTTAATTCTGCGCTTAAACAGAAAATAAGTACTATCTTTTTTCCGACATTAATATAATTGTTTTTCTCGGCTCAGGATAAAAAAATTTCCAATTATCTTTTTTTAATTTATTAATGAGTACCGAATAGCTAATAATTTTGAGGATAAGGGAAAATTTCGAATTGTAATTCGATATGATAACAATAAAAAAGTAAAAGAATTAGGAATCTCAAATCAAATAGAAAGTAATAATAATATAAGTTGGTACTTTTAAAAATTTTTAAGAAACCATAAATTATTGATGATGTAAAATACAATTTAGCTATGTAGAATGCGAAATATTTTTTTAACAATATTATATTTCAACAATTATCTCAACTGGACAATAAATTATTAATATCTTTCGGTTAATAAATTAATAAATTATCCCAGGAACTTTAATGAGAAAAATGTTTTGATTATGCCCATGGTATAAGAATACAAAATATAATATTGCGCATATAATAAGATTGAAGGTCTAGTCTGATTAATCGCAAAAGTTTAAATGATTACGTTATATTTATAGGAACACCTGATGTTTTTATTGCATTTTTATTATTACTCGTACGTTATGATTATACTAATAAAGTGCAATTACACTAATCAGAATTCTGGTTATTGTAATTGAATTTCTAGTCTCGATTAGATTGTTTAATTATAAGTATCAGATTTATTATCTTTCTGTGATTGAATTTGAAATTTGGTGTTCGAATCCATGTTTCCAATTTATGCAACCACATTTTTCTTCCATGTTAACATTGTAGAATGTAATTATGAGTCAGAAATAGTATATTTATTACTTTGTAGGTACCGGAAGGATGTCGTCGACGGTGATAAAAAATGCTGCGAAGGGCGTCAACGCCGATGACGGCAGGGAGACTTGGTCGGGAAAGCTCGATTTCTTATTATCAGTCATCGGGTTTGCCGTCGATCTCGCTAATGTGTGGCGATTCCCGTACCTTTGCTACAAGAACGGTGGTGGTAAGTGCATATATTTGTCTGAGAGAACGAGCGAGCGCAATTGCAACGTATGACGCGATTTCAGCGCGGTTTATTTTCGATTATTTCGCACAAGTTGAGTGCTCCTCCCTGTCATTGACGTATGCAGTGGCAGGAATACGATTTCAATAATCCACCTTTTCACCCATTATCCCATTCCAACGCTCGTATTTGTTACGAGTAACGAGAACCGCGATTTCGCCTAAGCAAACGTTTCCCAACGCCTTCCACGAGCTTCGTAATTTTTCGCATCATTGATCGCGGAAACTGGCATTATTTCACGCATAGTTTTTTTGCGCTTCAAGAATACACGGGATTAGAAATCACCGGTCAGAATTATGACTGGTTCCACCTGTGTGGAACGATCGCGTTTGTCTCGGTTTGCAGAATGATTCTCCTTCTCTTAAACCGAGATATGAAAAATTGGTCGATTCTAATCAGTTGATTAAGGAAACTGATATTATGAATTTGCATCAAGAACGTTTATTAAAACACTATGCCCTGGGGTATTAATTATTATTCTTCCATCAGATCTCCAGAGTTACAGGTCTCATACTTGCGTCAATGTGGAAAACATTTCATTATGAATCACTTATTTACATTACGGAAAACATTATATCATTACGGGTTGAGTGTCGCTCTCGGCTAGATATAAATTCAACATTAATTGAGCGGAATGGCTGAACTATAAAATTTACTGTGTCTTCCTTCAATTTCACGGACACCCTTGGCATTTTTAGTTTTCTTTTATTTTTTTTATCGTATTTTTTTGCGTAGCGATTTCCTTGGCACGGGAAAATCTGCTTCATTCTTTCGATATATTCATATGCGGAGGGAAAATTTCGTCAACTGCATCGTAACATCGTCGGACGTTATTTCGCTGTTAAGTTAACGTGACGAGGGTTGGGTGTTACGCGTCGTTGAGTAATGTACTCCAGCCGGCAAGCAATGCCGTGCTAACCGGTTGGCTAATTGGCATTTACCTCGCAGAAAATGACCTCGGAATTTAGACTTCGCTCGGCAAAGATTTCTAACGACAACAGCATCTCTGCTGATGCCCAAATTAGTTATAATTATAGAGGAGTAGTAATTTACAGGGCGAGAAGCTTCGTAAATCGCGTAGCACTCGTAACGATATTAAGCCTTTTCTTCATTTTTTAATGGGAGTAGCCAAGTGTGAAAACGATTAAAATTGTGCGGTCATCGCTCGAATTTCTTTTATTTGAAATAACTCACTTTTGTTTAATAAGAATTCTGAAAATTCTGTGAATTTAGTAAATTAAATAAAAGAAGCATTTTGACTTCGATTCTTCATAATTCCATCATTAAAAATCATCGCGTATCATAATTAGAAAACAAATTCTTAAAGCTGAAATTTTGTTTTATCAAATAATATAACTGCCGAATTTTTTTTTAAACATGATAAAAATGAAGTAGCGTTACAAATTTTTTTAAAATCCAATATATATTGTATCGCCTGCGATATGTAGATTTTATAAATAGTTAACATGTGGTACGTAACACACATTCCGCTTGACACCTCATATACACTAACATTACATTTGCATAACGCTTTAAGACTATGAAAGAATGATTTATCAGTTAATGTTAATATTGCAAATAAATTAGAATAAATTATCAGATTTCTTGTAGTGTAATAATTAGCAGTTTATCTATCTCGTATTGCAATCAATTCACGCCTTTGTTTATTATAGAAGAGGAATAATTGTACAATGATAATAAAGTTATTTTGCACATATCTTTGGAGATATTATTATTACAATTATTTTATAATTGAGAAATTATATTTTCGTATTTTTTTAAATACCTAATATTTTGTAACATCTCATTTAATGATTATTAATAGATTGTTATTATGAGAAAATCATTATATTTAAATCATCTATGATAAAATCGAAGAATGTTAGATAATTCAAAACTCAAATTACGGCGTTTCTAATAAGTTTTGGAATAGTATTGACGAAATAATAATAGCCATGTGAATCAAAAGCAATAAAATAACGATTAAATTTGAACAAACAATCTAATATATTATTAACAAATCTACGAAAATTATGAAGTAATATTCTCGTGATTTTCTCATATATATTTTAGATGACAAGCTAATGTTATCAAAGACGTCAAAATGACGACAAATAACGTCATCTTGCTATCTAGTACAAGATTCACAGAAAAACAAAATATTACTAAAATCAATCTATATAATATGATATTTTCTGAACATTCAGAAATTAATTTTCCTTCTTGGATGTTTAATCAAATGTAGTCTTTGTAAGTTTGTATTTTTGTAGCTAAATCTAAAATTGAAATTCATGGTAAAAAATTAAAATTTGTTTGAAATAATATAAAGCTTTTATTTTTTTAAACTTAACTTTGGCAAAGAATCTCATTATTTTCGATACTGTAATTATAAATATTTAATTTTAATTTTGAGAAAAAAGATATTAAAAATGAATATATATATATATTTACACTTAATAGATATTTAATTAGTATTATTTAAACAAATAAATTTATTAAAATTTAGTACATTTTCTTCAGTTTACATAAATCCGTATACTACGTGTGAGATACGTTGAACATACATTTTTGTTTTAATTTTAAATTAACGTAAGCATTTGCGATTATCAATTCGTCTCGCATATCTACGTTGTCTTGTCTTTTCCATCAAGAATCACCGTTTTCGCTTTTATGCGAAATTTCCCGCTTCTCATTCTCGGAGAGATCGATCTCTTGGAAAACGGTTGGCTTCAATCTTATTGACTTTTGTTAAGCCTCGCTGCGGCAACGGCGACGACGACGACGGCGACGACGCCATTAGTACCGGTTCTATCGGGTCCCCAGTAGGAATGCGATTAGGGCCGCTGTCAGTGATACAGAGGCTCCTCAAAAGCGGCTGCTAACTTAATTAAGAGCGGAGTAGAGCGCGCGGCTCCGCGCCATTAGGATGGGCAAGATCGGTCGCTAATTTCCAATTACCTTAATTAATTATAATTTCCCATTCGGGACGCAGACCTTTGATCATGGACGTGCGCGACGCCGCTGCACCCCGTCCGATGGCGGCTGCGTCGTTATCGCCCTACGGGAGGCGTTATTAACGTGTTGTTTCATGATTATAATTCAGAGCAGCTCGTACGGTTGCCTATCGTTCGTGTTTGTTACTTCGACAACTTTTTATCCGTAGACTTTTATGTAAACGCGACGCGATTCCTCTCGCGATTTTGAATAAACTGCAGCAAATTGTGATAATGCAGCAGATATCGCAAAAATTTCTGACTGAAACAATAAAAGTTGTCTAAATCGTTTGGGCGAATTCAAACTGATAAACTTTTGTCTCTCAATTTTGATATAAAATAACTTGATATGCTCAGTTGAATAAAAAAATCTTAATTTTATAATATTAAATATATAATATTTTCAACACATATATGTACATTTTTAATTATGTATACATAAATGATCATATTTTTTTATCTATAATGCAGGAAAAGAATCGCGTTTTTAAATTGATTTTGAAATAATCAAAACTTATAAAATTAATGAAAGATTGTAGGAGAGATTATGAGTACAAATATAATAATATTGTATGAATCGCATGTGAAATATTTTCGAAAGATCAAAATTATATTCCAAATTTTTGCAATATATTATATGATGTTTTATAAAACAATATACTTTTTTTTTATTTAAGTATTTTATAATTAAAACAATAAATTAAAATATTAAAATATTTAAAATAAATAAACAATTTTTTGAACAAATTAAAATAAGAATAGTATATCTGGACGTTTATAAAAAAAAGTTTTATATAATTTCCCATTTAAATAACTTGATAATTAAGTACAGTTACTCATATTTATAGAGAAATGTAAAATATTTCCTTGAATGTTTATCACAGTTATGATACTCGTCTTGCATGTTTGATCAATCAACGTTTGCGTCTTCCTTGAAATCGTCCAGTTATTTCTCGTAATTTTGATTTCATTTGATTAAACGTAAAAACTCCTTATTACTACCAAAAGCGACGTTTTCACGCCTTTGATTAATGTATCTTGATATTATTCATTTAAATGCTAATCAAAATTTTAGACCGGTTTGTCGTATCGATATACAGATTACTCAATCGACAATTATCGAATAGCCTTGCGCAATGTCATCTATGAGGAAATTAATATAGTATTATGAAAGAGATTTGTGGTGTAATTTTTTACGCTGCTGGCATGCCGTGCGATTTTTTGCTGCTGCATACGTAGTACGGAATATCATAACAATTTAGTTATTCAAATAGGTGAACGAAATTAATTTGTCATGTATAGCAAGCAAGTGATTCAGCATTAATACATCATCTCGAAAAATTTTTAGAATTAAAACTTAAAGATATATTGCATCACAAAAAAAACATTATTTTATGTATATATCAGAATATATTACATACATCTAGCCTTTAAACGCCTTTTTGGTATGGCATATCCAATTTTTTTCCAATGCTCTTTCTATTTTTTTTTAATTTTTTTAATAAATAAAAGTACATATTATTTATTAGGTATCATTATATTCTTTAATATGTGGCGTTTTAAATGAAAAAAATGTTTTTGTTTATTTTTATAAAAATTATTAACAATCAAATTACGTTGGATATGCCATATTATTTTTTAATTTATATCATTTATTAAAACTCTAGTTTACACAATAATCTTTGCATAAAATTAGCGAATGCAGCCTCTTAAAACCATGATTTGTTATCGGAGATGTTAGTGTTAATTAGTCGATTTTTATAGGATAATTCGGACCATATAAATTATAAAGTGTAAATATGACTCACAGGCTGTTATGATATTTTGAATATTTATACTTAAGAAATGCATTCTCTTTCTCTTCAAAGTAAAATCTTCAAAATAATGCAAGTTGAATTTTCTTAATGGACGACATCAGCACATCAGCAGCTCGACCTAGACCCTCGTATACCTTTCGGTGAAAGCGTATTCCGATCGACGGGCTACAATTGGCGCGATTATTTCGCGAGAATGCATTACGTTTCATTCGAACGAACTTTTCGCCTTTGTTCGGGCGTAAAATGCAGCTCTAAGCACTAAGCCTTTGCGTGAGTGCATGCTCGAGTTCAAAGGGAGAAAATTGAGCGGAACTGTTGTCCGGAGCCGGACGTTTGCTCTCGACGTTAGCGACATGTCAAGACAAGAGAGACAGAAAGAAAGAGAAGGGAGATCTTTGCTTCAGATTTTGGAATTAATTTTTGTACAATATTTGATGTTTTGCGAATTCGTCTACTTGCAAAATAAAAATATTATCAATTATGCTACTAAGAACTTTATATTTTTTACAAAAGAAGTGAATAAAATACATCTGACAGATATGTTGATTTCAATTTTGTTTAAATATATTAAAAGCGCATTAGATTGGATCACGATTTTAATTATAACTTATAACTAATTTTTCGCGTAATGGAACTATCCAGTGATGAATAGCCTACTTTGTGAAAATATAATTTTTAGTACGATCGATCGATTTGCGCTCAGGCAGGGACAAGAAGAAATTAATCAAGGTTGCTCAACGACAATATCCTTCTTAATGCGATTACATCTCCATGGGTACGGAACGGAAGTTCCGTTGGAGTTAAGAAGGAAGATCAAGTATAGTCTCTCGCTATTCTCTTTTTGATCGCATCTGTATTACCATTTATTTATGCAATGCGAGCAGTGAATAATGGTGCATTTAACAAAATTTTTGATTAGTATGAAATAAAAATTGCACAATAAAAATATAGATCATAGATTGTTATCTATAAAGAAGAAATCAAATATTGATTAATAATTCACTGCACGTTTAATATATAAATAAAATAAATAACATATATTTAATTATTTAATATATACAACAAATATTGTTTTAAACTTTATTTTTTCATCCCTACGTGTATTTCTAAGTTTATCGATCGATTTTCCTTTACAGATCTACATAAACAGTGTGTTTACATATATTTTTAGAATTTCTCGAATTATATGTTAATATTATTTTTTAAAAAAGATATTTTGTAATTGTAATAATGTATAAATATGAAATTATTTGTAATATATATAATATAAAAATTATAATAATATAAAAATTATGATCATGATGTCATTATTTGTTCACACAGTATATTGATTCGCGATATCGCTTAAAAAACAACAAATTGTTTTTTTGGGGGGAGGGAGGGAGGGAGGGAAATGTTGAATATTGTGTAAATTTATTCCGTATTATATGAAGGAATCAGTGTACGTATAGGCAGAAAGATAATACACGCCGCTCGGAGAGAAACCAGTGAAAAAATGTGACGCACTCATACCAGTGGGTTAGTTCCATAACTACATTGTGCGTTATTTAGAGCACCGGTAGCGAGGTGCTTTTAGGCACGTAATTCGATAGTCAACTTTCGGAAATGCGGCAAGGTGACATTAACACGGTGACGCGACTGAGTCGATCGTCAGGCTGACAAGAATGGTGAACTGGAACTTTCCCAAAAAATGATTCCCGAAAAATTTTTGTAATTCCGATTGCTTAAAGTCTTTCATAGATAGCGCGACAGTAAAACAAGAATTGATCGAGACCGGCGGAGAATATATGATACGGCTCTTATCTTTGCTTTCTGGGAGAATATAAATAAAATTTAATTTTTATTTTTGTCATTGTATAAAAATAATCTTTATATAAAAGATAATAATACTGTTATTGTAAAAAAAAAAATGTATATTATAAATCTATTTTAATTTAAAAAATATACATATTATTAAACACAGCATTAACTTACAATTTTCATAAGCAGTGAACAATTTTCGATTACATCAACTTTCCAAATTTTGTGTCATAATTCGTCAATGGAGTTCGTAAATCTTTATCGAACTGAAAATAGCACGCGTATCTTAAACTAAACTTTGATAATTCTTTAACAGTTTCTTAGCGGCTACATGCGCACTTTTCGTCCTCTAATTTGCTCATCTTTTGACTTCACTTCCTTGTACGGTCACTTTTCCAGAAACAGCGCCTCTTCTTCCTTTCATTCCTGCTTCCTAGATCGCACAATAACTGTTCTATTTTATCACACAATGGCCCCTTGTCTTAAGATTCAACTTTTTTTCGCAAAACTTTTTGCTCTAGATAGACGTCCGATGAATGGAGGTAATCGGATCTCGTCTGATCGACTTACATCAAGAAGTTGAACTATGATCAGATAGAATCGCATTATTATGAGAGTCAACATTAATTGAATATACTAATAATAATTAAAGATGCATTTGATTATTGTAACGATATCGTTCTAATAAAAACGTGAAATGAACA
>NW_017304450.1:2373073-2375252 GCF_001594115.1 Trachymyrmex septentrionalis | reverse complement strand
ACTAATAATAATTAAAGATGCATTTGATTATTGTAATGATATCGTTCTAATAAAAACGTGAAATGAACATGTATGAAATCGGCAAAATTGGTTAAACGGAGTTTTAGGACATTTCTTTGTAACGTTACAATTGATTTAATATCGGAAAAGGAATTCAAAAAACATACATCGTGCATGTGTTTTTAAAAAGTCCGTGCTCCAAATATTTTTATTCATTTATCTTCAACTTTGTCATTAATTGCTTCACATTTTAATGCTAAAACTAATGACCTTTAATATAAACCGATTTCCAGAAAAAGCAAAGTGAATAGATTAGTTTAATCATTTAAAATAATAAGTATCTATGGTTCAGAGAATAAATGGCTCAGAGAATAAAAATTTAAAGCAAAATCAAGGAGCAATGAGCCAGGTATATGAAGTTGAAAAACTTTTTTAAAAAATAAAGTGTATATTACATTACAATATTTTCTTTAAACGTTAATTATTTAAATATTGCAACAAAAATGATAGAAAACCTTAAAAAATGCCATAAATTTGTTTTAAAAAGTTACAAATCAGTCATTTTAACTGCTTTGATAATGTTAGTGTTAAACTAACAATGAGCGCGTGATCTGCTTTTAAATAGGCTCGTTTACACTTCTCTTCGCAGGTGCGTTTCTTGTTCCCTACTGCGTGATGTTAGTGGTCGGTGGTATTCCTCTATTTTACATGGAGCTCGCTCTCGGTCAATTCAACAGGAAGGGTGCTATCACCTGTTGGGGTCGGCTGGTACCGCTTTTCAAAGGTAAATATATAAATATTATGTTACAATCACACAATGAAGTTATCATAATTTTTTTTTTCATAATTTTTTAAAATGACAACAAAGATACGATGATTTCAAATGTTTATATAATGCAAATTAAGTATATGTATAATTACTCGAATATTAACAGTCAGTGTGTGCTATTTATTCTGACAAATAAATAGTAAATTTTTCTAATTGAGTATTAGTCTTCATATCTATGCTATATCATCATTTTCCTCTAATTCTAAAATATCATAACGTTTTATTCATGATTTACAAATACATTTTAATTATAAGGAGAATTATAGCCGCTTGACGTAAATCTAAAGCCGAGAAAAATAAAGAAATATCTATTCGCATTTCAATTCTCGAAAGCAAAATCATCGATTTTTACAAACCGATGGCAATGAAAAAATATTGCATTAATGATGCATTATAAAATCATGTTACATTACTTATTTAATCATATATGAACAATCTCTAGATGTTATGAAATTGAAACGTAATAATGTTCGGCGACATAATGACATAAGTATAGCCAGTAATTTATCAATACACATAATTCGACTTAATCTTTTTATTCCTGTCTAGCGTCAATTCTAGTCAATAGTTATTCTATTATCGTGAAAAAAAAAAAATTCTCAGAATGCAACTGTTTAATTTAACAATGGTTAATAGAATTCGTTTTTTTCGATTTCTTTATTTTTCGATCATCATTTCCATCGTGAAACGTATATGGATACATTTATAAGTTTATAGCTTCTCGCGTGCGAAGGTCGTGGAACCGCATAACGGTGTTGATCATTGAATCTACTTATACGTGTCGATTGTGCGCCGTGGGTTCCGTGAGATATATATCTTGTGACAATTAAGACACACACACACACACACACACACACACACACACACACACACACACACATGTATATCTTTAAAAAAATATTGATGTAGATTTTACACACCATGTGATATCTATATAACTTTGACTGTGATGTTAATATTGACACCAGCACGCTGAGAATTATATACCTAGACATTGCATGGTGTTAAATCCACACTGGTATTTTTTAAAGTGTATGTACGTACATATATTTCCTGTATATATTCTCATCCGTGAGAGTAAAAATCCGCGCGAATCGTTCGGGAAAATCTTTTCAAAAGCTTAAGAGCTAAAATGACCCTTTTTACTCTCATTATATTCTAGCTCGCTTTCTCTCTTACCAGTCCTCGGATATTGGTATTTCAAGTCGGTTACCTTTCTATCTAACTTCGCGATCTTTCCCTTTTTCCAGCTACTCGAACCGCAAGGATGATCGTCCGATTTTGGCGCACGTAAAGCTGAAGATGGATACATATATGTATTTATATTATATATATATATATATATATATA
>NW_017304450.1:2351391-2372981 GCF_001594115.1 Trachymyrmex septentrionalis | reverse complement strand
AAAAAAAAAAGGATAGTTTTTCAAAAAGATTCGTCAAAATCGTCACAACTCGAAATGATTGATTTTTTTAAGAAATGACTGTGAAATGACAATAACAAAAATGACATTTGATCATGTTAATATATTCTTTTGGTCGATATTATTTGATTAATCAATCATTTTCTATCAATAGTTTTTCCCTTTTTTGGAAAACTTAATTTTTTTGAAATAAAGGAGCGATATGTTTATGATCTCATATATACATACAGAATATACATATATATATAAGATTATAAATATATATATATATATATGTATGTAATATATTGTGTATGTGTATATATGTATGTATATATATTCCTTGTCTCACAGATTTCTCTCGTAATATATAGCCGCGGTTGGGTACTTTATGCTACACGTATAAATCCGACAGAATCGTAGGATGCGAGAAACGCGACCGGTACTTCTCCGCGTAAAGAGCCTCCATTTCCGCCGATTTCCAGCTTCATTTCCACAGCCACAATTTCGCCCCGTCTGTCTGTCTAACCGTTGATCGCCGTATGATCGATCGAGATCCTCCATCGTCGTATTTCTGCGTTGTAAACGCATCTAACATATATGTACATACGTATTGTATAATAGTATACGCGATTTTACCACAGTAGAGAAGGTCACGATATCATTTATATATAATGTATATATGTGTAAGAAATAATATCTTTATAGGAAGGACGGGTGTGTTTCTAATGTTTCTGCTGGGCTGGTCTCGATTTCTTTCGCGTCTACGCAATTATCTAATTTGTTTAGTAATCTTATATTTCACAGATTATATATACAGAGATCACATCACACTGAGATCCACGTACGATAGTAAGGAGGCAACAAATAGTTTAAAAAGAATCTTTGGATAATAAAATTTTTGGACAATAAAAATGTAAATGTCCTTTGTTATATATTGAATTATGATATTCATTATTACTTTTTAAGTAGAAACAAGATTAGCAATAATCTCATGGATTAATACAATAAGTTTCTTATTTAAATTTAAATTGTTTTAGTAGAACCATTAAAAATCTTTACATTAATTATTAGACCACATTGGAAATATAAAAATAGAAACTAAATTTTTTTTTTTTTTCAAGAAAATAGCTTTTATCACTGTGACGGATTGCTCGGTCTGAAAACATGTATGTCTGAAAACATGTTGTTCTTGATCAGGTATCGGATACGCGGTGGTCCTAATCGCGTTTTACGTTGATTTTTACTATAACGTCATCATCGCCTGGTCGCTTCGCTATTTCTTCGCCTCGTTCACCACGATGCTGCCGTGGACCTCCTGTGACAATGATTGGAACACACCACTGTGCCGAGAGTTCGACGCGAATATCTCGTACGCACTCGCGGATATGAACAGCGAGATTAATCAGAATTTTGGAAATACCACTCGGCTGCTGGTCGATTTAGGATCGGATGCTGCTGTTCAGAGTACAATGGATAATTATACGAGTGCTGCGCATGAATACTTCAAGTGAGTGACACGTATATGAAAACAAAATTCGTCTTTGACGTTTCATATTAATACTTAATGTTTGGTAAACGATTAGCAAAACGATTAGAGTTTTTAGAAAATTTTTCGAATTCTTAGCAAAAAATTAATTTATATAACGCAAAGACTGTTCAAATATGCATTATTTAAAATAGTTGATAATTCTTACATTTGAATAATATTTAAAGAATTAGACGTTTATCTTAAATATTTGAACTATTTCATTATCTTCTTAATTTAAATTTATTTTAATAAAATTATAATGTAATAAAAACGATTATAATATATTATAAAAAGGATTTTTTTAAATAGTTAAATATATATTTTTATATACTTTGGATTTTTGTTTTATGTTGCAATTATTAAACGTTAACGTATTATTAATATTAAATATAAACCTTTTCTTTTTTAAGCAATTCATTTATTCAATATTTCCATAAATTACTTTTTTTCCTTAAGTCGCGCTATTCTGGAGCTACACCAAAGCGAGGGTTTGCACGATCTCGGTGCCATTAAGTGGGACATCGCGCTATGCTTGCTCGTGGTCTATCTAGTCTGCTACTTTTCTCTGTGGAAGGGCATCTCTACTTCCGGCAAGGTAAGCTGAATGCCTCATCAGAGATTCGAGATCCTAAAGGGCAAGTGAGTCTCGACGAGGCATATTTTCACGAAGATCTATAATAAAGCACCGTAAAACTCAGAACTCTATCAAGTGCTATCTAAGATATATGTATTTCCGATTATGAGGATACAATTATAGACCGAGCGATTCTTTTGTGTTATAGGTAGTCTGGTTTACCGCTCTTTTCCCTTATGCAGTTCTGCTAATTTTACTAATAAGAGGTGTTACTTTGCCGGGCAGTATGGAGGGAATCCGTTATTATCTCAGTCCAAATTTCAACGTTATCACAAAGGCAGAGGTATGTACGTTTTGATATCGCATGATTACGCAATATTTGAAATATGTAGCATGATTTTTAAGAAACAAATTTATCCAATTTATTATAGTTTGTTCTTTGTAGCTTAACTAGTATACACTAGTTACACTTAAAATAAAATAGTATATAATTAAAATTTGGTGAAATTGATTAAGAAAGTTTTAGTGCAAGACAAGAACACATAACTTATTTTTTTTTAATTTCTGTTCATATAATACAAATATATTTTGTCAAAATTAAAAAAAAATTAATAATAAACACAAATAACTTAAATAAAGTTAATAGTCACAATCAATCAATAAAATTAATATGTAGTTGCTACTTAATAATGATTAAAAGTAATTTATAATTCCATTTTATTATACAACTAAATCTCGTGTTAAGGATAGAAAATAAATTATACAAAATTTATTAATCATTTAAGTATATGTTGTAATAAAGAAAATATTACTTTTTTACGAAGCATTGAAAAATTGTTCGTTCACAATATGGAATTAATTTTTTAATAAAACTATATAAAAGGAAAGTATCGGTCGTGCTCGTGATTATTGTTTTATTGCCGTTGACCTGGATTATCATGAACCGCGACGTATTTCCGCGGCAGTGACAAAAGGAGAAAACTTTGGAAGCTAATGCATTTATAGGATCGCGAGCGAGTTCGAGAGTGGAAACGAGCGGGGGAGAGATAGGGTATGGTGGCCGAGGCGGCCGAGGTATGGGGGAAAAATGGAGTAAGAGGAACGTGCAGGGTTAACTGACGACGGTGAAAATGGAAACTCTGTGTAGCTGTCATAATGAACATTAGAGCCTGGTAGGGCACACGCTAGAACGTTAGAACGCACGCCGACCCTCGTGCTTCGCGCGCGGAATGCATTCCACGGGCAACGGCGACTTTAGCCGCTTACCATCGTTGCTGCTAAAGTGGGTTTTATACCAGTGAGAAAGTGGATTTGTTGATCACCGCTAATCCGTGGATATACGAGAAGAATCAGGCTGATGTATTGGCTGGTGCTCCCCTTTTTCTTTTGCTCTCTCTTCTTCGGGGAATTAGATTTTTTTTTTTATGCAGTTGTATACTTGTACACAAAATGCTTTTTTTTATATGTACATGTATCGCTCGTTATAGTAAATATATGATTAATATACTTGCTATAATGAAAATAATTTATGAAAATTATTAATAGCTTATAGACACAATAGCTTATAGACAAATAATGAGAAACTAAAGCTTCTACGTGTATATATACGTATGTGGATTCTTAAAATCTACTGGTAGCATTAAATACAATCCAGTTTGACCATTAAAGGTTTTCTTTCTTCTCTTATTGTGTGTAAATAATTTATATTACTTATTTTTTACAAAATTTTAGAAGTACACTTTATAACAGAAATAAATTGAAGATATAAAAGAGTAAAACAGTTTGTAATTTCAGTTTTTTACAAAACTTATCTATTATATTTTTTATTACGAAAGCGTAGGATTATGTTTTATCGCTTTTATGAAGATATTCTTCCCGCTTTTTTCTAGGTGTGGGTGGACGCGGCGACGCAAGTATTCTTTTCTCTAGGACCAGGATTCGGTGTGTTATTGGCCTACGCGAGCTACAACAAGTATCACAACAACGTTTACAAGTAAGAAAGCCGGATTTTTTTTGCGCACACCCCCATACGATCCCGTCTGACACTCGTATTCTCCGCAGAGACGCCCTGCTGACAAGTTTGATCAACAGTGCAACATCTTTCGTCGCCGGATTTGTCATATTCTCGGTGCTCGGTTATATGGCACATGCCAGCGGCAAGTCTATCCAGGATGTCGCCACGGAAGGACCCGGTCTGGTTTTTATTGTCTATCCGGCGGCCATCGCTACGATGCCCGGCTCGACATTCTGGGCCCTCATTTTTTTCATGATGCTGCTCACACTCGGTTTAGACAGCTCGGTGCGTTTTTATCTCTCTCTTTCGTATATGAATTACTTCAACAATAATCATATTTTTTATTGATATTTTTTTTTTTTATAAAACTATCATTTGATATTAAATATAATATGTTGAAAATATCTTTTAATTAAGCGATGGATCTTCTCGCTCACGAATAATTAAGATCGAAATTAATGTGATTTTATAGTTCGGAGGTTCAGAAGCAATTATAACGGCACTCAGCGACGAGTTTCCAATAATCGGCAATAATCGTGAGGTCTTTGTGGCGTGCTTATTCACTTTATATTTTCTGGTTGGGCTCGCTTCTTGCTCACAGGTAGATATTCTAATTGCTAAAATTATGAATACGTTAAATACTAATCCAATTTATTTCTAATCCAATAGAAACTTTCAGATATCATAAAAACAAGTGTAAAAAGTGTATATCTTAAAAGAACTTTTAATAAGTATTAATTTTTAGGATTTCTCTTAGGTGATTTTTTGATATTTCCTGAAGTCTTGAATTATTAAGATCATTTTATACTTTTGTATTGTTATAAATCGTGTCAGATTTATACAAAACAATTTAATTCTTAATTCGTGTGCCTCGCATTATAAACAGAAGATTATTGCTTTTTAATATAGGGTGGGTTTTACTTTTTCCATTTGTTGGATCGATATGCGGCTGGGTACTCGATGCTGTTCGCCGTTCTGGCAGAAACAATCGCGGTCAGTTGGATCTATGGAACGGACCGATTTTGCGCTGATATTAAAGACATGATCGGATTCAGACCTGGTATCTACTGGCGAGTATGCTGGAAATTTATAGCACCACTTTTCCTTATGGTATGTCACAATATAGCCGTATCCGAAAATAATATAAGATTGCTCATTAAATATCAGTATCATTAAATATCAGTATCAAAAAAGAACTTACACTTTTAACAATAAAAATTAAAAGTGTAAGTTCTTTTATGTAACGAAGGCAATAATAATATTTATAATAATTATAATAAATTTATTTGGAACAATTGTTTTCGACTATTTTCTAATTTTGTTTCACTTTTATTTTATTATATTTAATTTTTTAATTTTTATGGGAAAGAGTTACTGTACATAACAATCATATTTCTTATCTTTATTTTTAAAACTTATTTGTTAAATATTGTTTCTATTTTAACAATAAAATATTTTCTCAGTCAAAATTAAATTTGAAAAATCAAATTTGGATTTTCTTGCGTGATGAACAAACACTGAATTAATTTAACATCGTGCTAATAAAAGTCTCATCGTATTCATTACATGTATATTTGTTTTTTATTTGTTTATAGTTTATTATCGTCTACGGTCTAATGGGCTACGAACCATTATCATACGAGGACTACACTTATCCAGTTTGGGCAAATATATTAGGCTGGTTGATCGCATGCTCTTCTATCATCATGATCCCTGGTATGGCCATCTACAAAATTAGCATCACATCCGGATCTTTTGTTCAAGTAAGTATTTTATTTAAATTTTATAATATGATTATTCTATTTAAATTTATCTAAACAAAAAATTTTTTTAATATATAAAATTAAAATTGTATATATTTATTATTAAAAAAAATATTATTCGACAAAAAAAGTTACTTTACTTTCTTTGATACGAATATAATTTACGAATATAATTATAAGGACATATTTATACATTTGAGTTTAGTAGATAATTTTATTGAAAAGATACTTAATTACGACTTGATTGATAAATTAATTTTATTAAAATCTTTAAATTATATTTGTAATATTTGACTTTCTGAAAAAAATAACGTGATATACGCATCAAATTTCAATGCAGAGGTTGAAGATCCTAACGACACCTTGGCGGGACACGCAGCATCAGAGAAACGATCTGTCCTCAGTGGCGAACGGTGCGATTCGTCGAAGTTTCCTAGCCGAGCAAGACTTCGAAATTACCAAGGATCACGACTTAACTAAGGAACAAACGGAGGTAATGATTCAATCTAGAGAGAGTGTCAAGGGGAACGATCCGCCCCCCGAGCCAGTCTAGGACAGTGCGGTTGTGATTTTGCACGGTGCCCGGTTCCAAGTATACCTCTGCTAGAGCACGATCGCCGAGCAAGGTCCCACAACAAGTAACAATCCACCGATCAAACAAAACAAGGATTAGTCTCTTATCAACGGAGCAATATACGACACTCGAGCGCATTTGAATCTTGAGGGTATCGGCTTGATTGACGACGTGGTTTTCTTCCTTGAATCGCGGTCGAGAATTCGCGACTCAACGTTCGCGCATCGGATTGCACTTCGTTCCTTCTTCTGTTACAAAAATACAGATGATAAAAAAAAATCTAGAGAAGAGAATGGATAACATCGACGTAACGTCGTCAGCCATGCTTTCCCTCGAATGAGTTTAACCGGACCTCTTAACGATAATCCCTATCCTGTAAATATAATAACGCGCGTAATTGGTACACGACGAATCGCATGAGATTGGTGAAACGCCATAGCGAACAAGCACTTGATGTTCACGCTTCTTCTAACGGACAATGTTTATCACAAACAAGCTATTGTCACAAATAAGAGTTTACTACGATCCTACCAGATCTTACCTACTTTGGATGACAGCTTTAAACCTAGGAGAATCATTTACGCGCAAAATGTCTAATTTAGCATAGTCTCGACTTTCGTAATGAATTGACTCGGTATTTCCCTGGAGCGTGCCAACTAATGGACCCGCTTTGAGGTAACTAACTGAGAACCATTATCTTCAATAAAACTCCTTCTTGCGTAAAAGATTCCCCAAGTCGTTTCGCGATATCGCATCCGAAACGAACTTTGTTGTTTAATATCGTTTATTTCAATCCGATGCGAGTTATGTTATGCGAGCAATCGTAAAATGTTTACTTCATATAATGATGTTATAAAACAGAGATTATAATGTTAAGATATCTTGTAGGAGATGATTACGCGATTCCGATTAATTGATTGTGATTGATAATTCTCTTGCTGGATCACATTGTTGTCTATAAAACAGAAAGGGAATTGAGTTAATTACGGTTAATCGGCGTCAGTGTCTTAGAAAATGGATTAGATAAATTATATTTCCGTTTGACCAGTCCTCCAGGCTTTCGTAAGTCTGGATGATAAATGCTGTGTGGACTATACGCAAATTATAATCACCGGTAAAACGTTAAGCAGTTTATTAGAGTCTTATTACCGGTGTAAATACGCTTCATCGATAGCCTGCTCAATCCTGTGTCGAACACCATCATATAGCATGAAATAATTTAATTTAATTTAATTTAATTTAATTTAGTTTATTGCAAAGCTTTATGAAGAAGACTACATGTTAACACAGTAATAGACATAAAATATGATATAATAGATATATAAATAGACTATAGTTAACATAAACATAAATACAATAAACAATAGTAGCTTACGAATGATTAGGCGTCAGCAAAATAATGCGTTTTTTATATAGATACAATTTTCGATCACTGAGTTCACGCTGTAATCTTCTAGTCATCGATTATTTCCTTATATATGTATCTATTAAAGATCCGTGAACATATAATACGCGACTTTTTTAGTGAAAATTCTCTAGAAAATAAAACCACGAGTTTAATTCATCTTAATGATATATTATTTTACATGTTAAACGATTCCGCACGACTTGTTTATTCGTCGAATATTACAAGATTTTAATACGAATTTTACTATATTATCAAGTGAACGTATATATATTTATCAATTGCGTAATAAACATCAGTTTATAGTATCTTTTTTTTGTATACACAATGTTAGATGTGATTTTCAGTTGTAAATATCGAAAGTAAAAATTATATTTCATGAGAGTTAAATTATAACGGTTACCTTATACGTGCTTAATCCTCTTTGCAGTTCAAAATAATTTTGATAAACTATAGTGTTACATATTTTATTTTTATTTCGATTAATTTTGATTCAACTGTTACCAATATTATTTGATGTAACGTTTAATTTCCGTTAATTATTAATAGAAATTTTAGAAGCATCTGTCCTCCGACTATATGAGTGCTAATTTATTATTATTATTTATCATTTCAGTATTTAAAATATGTGAAAGACTATCATGTCAAATTATTTTTTTTTTATAACAGCTTTTGTTTATAGAAACCGCAAAAGATTAATCCTTTGCAGTCCATAAACCATTTCTTGCTAAAATAAAATATTTTATTTTCAATTTTATTTTTAATCAATCTAATATGAATTAAAGGTCTTCATTACTTAGAAGAATTTATAGAGATCTCAAAAATATGGATTTCCAATTATAATAACACTTAAACAATTATATAATATAATAAATTCCCAACGTATTAGATTGAGTCCAACCCGACATAGGATCGCAAAGGGTTAAATATGTGGTTCATGAATACGGGTCGATTCGCGGATAAACGCGTCGTGTGGATATCATCATGGAGCATCAGCGACATGAATCAGTTGTAATCTCCAGTAGTTTAAAATCATAATACTAAACGAGTATTCAAATTCTAACTAACGTGTGCCGGCTCGTAACTCTATTTGTCTATCTACTTCCACTTATACATTATCGCGATAACGGGGACGATAAATCGTTTCCTAATTCTCATAAATCGCACAGCCCGTGATTTCCCCTTCGATGCAACGCCTTCATTGCGATAGGATCGTTCGTCATTTATCTAGTATTAGTTAGGGCCAGTAGAGAATTGATCGATATAGCGTAGGTATCTGACGGATGTTCTTATAGATACGTAAATCCAGAGATAAGCATTTGCAAGTAACTTCATGAAAGATTATTTTTTTAGAAAATTGCTTTAACATTTGAATTAATTTAAATATTTGAAATAATTAAAGAAAATTGTTTTAATTGTGTATTGGAAAAAGAATCTGGTTGCATTAATTGGAATTCTGAAAAATGTTAATTCTTGAAAATGGACAAAAATTTTCTGGTTAAATCTATTATAATTCTAGTTAAGATAATCAGAATTCTAATTGATATAATCAGAATTTTGTTTGTTTGTTTTTAATTTAGAAAATTTTTCAATAATATCCTTTCTTTTTATATTTGTATGTACTTTAATCCTTTGGTTACTTTTATACGTCATTATAATGTTTTTCTTCTGTGACAAACGCTATTATAGTTACTTCTTTCTATGCCTCGATACCTTTCCACTACTCGTAGTAGAAACTCTAATTTATTTTGATTTGTAAAAAATGTTTGCTTCTTAGTCAAATTTTGCAGCCAAGCTGTGCAGTACAGCTTCGCGTCCAGCTCATCTATAATTACAAAATTAATCATACGTTCACAATTTTTCCCAGTTTACCATTTACTAAACTAATTTAATTTAGTAAACTAATTGTAGTTCATTAATTTAGCAAATTATGTAGTTCATTAATTTTTCTTAGTTTATCAAATTTTTGTTCTAAGTTTATTGTCAAATTAGTGCATCGATCAAATCAATTTGCATGATTTATCGATTTGCTTTATGATAAAAAAAACTTTTTTTTGTGTAGCAACGAATCTCAATAGACACAAAACAGTAGCACAAATTTGCGTATCCTACGAATATCCAAGGATACCTACATCGCGTACCCCCGCTGCGCTACGACTTCGTTTCGTTGGGAGACGAAGAAGTCATCGGAATCTGACGGAAAATTCCGATATATCCATACTTGTAGGTATAATAATTACGTGTATATCACATTGTAGCCCCGTCAACTGGCCAATGAAAAATGGCCGGGCATCGAAATTAAGCATCTCGAAATCGTCGTGATAGAAAATCGTTAGAATCGCAAGGCGATCGCCGCGACCTGCGTTTTCCATCCCTCATCTGTTACCTTATCACCTCTGGCACGCAGGGTCGCGTCGACGCACGCGCGACACATACATATATATATACATATATAGTTTATTTAGCGATCGTTGTTTAGATACAGAGATATATACGTATCTATAAACTCTCACATGTGTATGTATATACATATTTAAAAGTAAAATATATATATTTTATACACATCGCATCCGAGTTGCCACCGCAGCCATAGGTAGCAGCTCGGGCCTTGTTAACTCGATTGAACGATTTAAATGACTTTGTCTTCGAGACGAAGAAACTAGCAAGCTTGCGAAAAAAGAAAAAAAAAATCGTCGGTTACAATCTTGTCGACTAATAAACCTTTTTTTCCCTACCATCTCCTCAAGTCGGAACGATTATGCCCGCCCAAGAGCCATATTGGCCGGGCATCCGCCGAGGCTTATAACCGCATACGAGAAAGTTTTGCACCGCTTTGGATTACGGCATTACATCGCACTGTATTTCCTAACGTTATACGCTTCTTTAATTAGTGCACCGATGATTGTCAATCGACATTGTATTAACCGCTGTATTAACATTGTTGTTATTTTCATTAGTTTTATTATTATTTCTAAGTAATAAATGTGAGATATTTTTTTCCCTTAGATTTATTATGTGGGATTATATTATGTGAACGAAACGAGGTCATTATATTGTCGATGCCGCATTGACAACACGGTGCCGAGATAATAGTGACTCCGTTCGTTCACAAAGACAACAGCCATGACTGAATCTCTGTTCAGCATTTTTCAGTAAAATAAAAAATACATTAGTTATTCACTATGTTTATAGACCTTATTTACGGAGAGATGAAGATTTTCGCCAGTAATAATGAAACGATATATGAAAGAAGTGAAGAGAATTAAAAGTGATTCGAAAGAGGAAGTCTCAACGTCCCGACGAGGTCTCACCTAGTTATGTGTATGTCTTCTTTGCAGAATACTTCTACTCGACTGTAGATTGCCGAAAAAAAAAAAAAAAATCATGCATTGTTTCGAAAACCGAACGGTGCAAAACTGATCTTGAACACGTGCGCTCCGTTTCCCGCTACGTGTCGCATCCCGTCGAAGACTGTTACAGCCGCGGCTTTGGAGTACGATCCCGATTAGCGTTGACCCGCAGAGCGACGTAGCGTTACATATGTAAGGATGATTTTGTCGAATAAAATTTTGTTCTTTAAAGATACAGCTTAGGTCATTTATACCATCATGATTTCCTGCGGAGAACAGGTAAACTATAATACAACAAAAAAACATTTTGTATTCGTATTGGAAATGATCCATTCAAGTCTCTGTTAATATTTCGTGTTGATTTTTTTAACATATTTGAATGTTAATTTAACATAATGTAATTATGTTGTTTACATAAGTTGTGTTAAATTGATATTCAAGATTTCTTAGCTTCGAAATAACACAATTTATAAGTGAACAAATAAACATAATGTGTTTTAAAATGTGTAAATTAATTTAATGTGTAAATTGTTAGATGAATAAATGAAATATGTATTAATTTATTCGTTTAACATTCGGTAAATGTCAATTTTACTCAAAAAAAAAAAAAAAAATGTTAAAAAATCTGCTGGTTTGTTTATGAACTATGTCAATATTACTTTTTCTGCATTTATCTTCTTAAATGATATTTGCGTTATCTATTAATATATTTGTCTTGTGTTAAATTAATATATACAGTGGAGTGTTAAGGATGTATAACATGTGTCAAATTTAATATAAATTTTCTAATAATGTACATCAAAAAATACTACGATATGTTACTACAATAAATTTATTTTTAAATTTATTTTTGAAACCAGAAGAAAGTTTTAACACATTGGACAGAAAGCTTTTACATTAAATAAAGTTATAGCAAATATCAAATATAAAAAAAAAAACAGAAAAAAAATTTACTTTAAAATACATCTTTAATTTAATAATTTTTTTAAATAATTCTTTAGATAAAAAATCTTCTTTAGATAAAACGAGAGAAAATTGTAAAACTGTAAATTACGCTTATATTTCAAAGATTATTCGCAGCTAGCGAAAAAACTGGATTTATATTAATTTCTTAGATAAAAGTGAAAAAAATTTATTTATATAAAATCATTCGTAGTTTGAAAAAACTGAATTTTCGTTAATTCTTTTTAAACTTCTTATTTTTTTGTGATGCAAGCTACACAATAATTCTCCGTTTTACTATTTCTTATCATGTCTTCTCTCTCTCTCTTTTTTTTTCGCTTGTCACAATAAACGCGTTTCCGCTGAAAAGTGTGACAAATGAACACTTTAAACCGCCTACACCAGGTTTACTCAATTCTGACTGAAGAAGCTAAAAGAGCCGCTATATGAATTAATCGCGGAATTTGTCATGCCGCATATTAAGCGTAATTGAAATTATCTCGTAACCAAAAATTGTCGTTAATTAACAAACCGCTGTTGGCAATGTTTTTTATTTATATTTTTGTTGAGTCACAGAGTGGTAGATTGTTTTTGCAGAGTAAGGAAAGAGAACAAACAATTGTAATAGAATCTTATTTGCTTCCTTCTAAATCTTTCGTAAAATCTTTTAATTTAAAAAGCAATTTTAAACTGAGTACGTGTCACAGTTTGACGGCTAACAGTTGACTTTTTTTAGTCAACTTAAAGTCAATTTGTAAAATCGACATTTAGTCGACTATTTTATATAAGATAGCTTTTTATCGATTATGAATGTTGACTGTAAATTGACTTGAGATTGACTATTTTCGAAAATCTAAAAGTCTTTTTATATTTCACATAAAATCTAAAATTGAAACAGTGCACGTTTTTAAAACAAACAGTCAGTTTAAAGGTCTTTAAGACATTATTTTACAAATGGAGTTCTATTATTTTACGTAAATTCTTCTCCATCGTCTTTACGGATTAAAAGAAAGAAAAAGTAATACCAGGAAAGACAAAGAATTAAAACCCAGTTCTTCTACCAAACAAAAGATTAAAAAGCCAATGATGAACTCTGTGATTTAGGTATTTTTATATTACATCACGATCCCGCTTGATAATTTATGATGTAGCTGTGATTATTTAGCTTAATTCAGGTATTTTCATTTATAACATCAATAAATGTAGATTTTAATTATAGATAAATATTTTTATGCACAGTAATACAGTCAAGTCTGTCTAAATTTAGACAAAAAAAAGAATTCTACTTTTTATTGGCACCTTTTAAAGCTTCTCCTTTCAATTTTAATTGCCAGTAATTAAAAAATAAATCGATGCTTCGAATTTTAAATAATAATTGTAGTTTATTTTAAGTATATTATATATATAATACAGAGGAAACCTGAGAGAGGACGTGAGGGTCTTTTTCCTGTAACCGCAAAATGCCGCTCACTACTGTCCTCTAAAAAAATGGATGTAAACTACATAACAATATCCAATTTTTTATTCCTAATGGAAATATATCGCTGAAATCTTTAAAATAAATCTATCAAATTAATAGAGATTTCAACGATTTCAGCAATTTATTTTCATCAGAAGCACTGAAAAAAATGGGTATTGTTGTGTAGTTTGTATCTATTTCTTAAGAGGACAATAGTGCAATTCGAGGGCATTTTGCGGTTACAGGAAAAAAGCCCTCGTGTCCTCTTTCACAAGTTTCTCTCTGACACGTATAAATTATATTCGTCAAAAACATTATTAAATTATTATATAATTATTTGTAACTACTATTATCATTTTAGACTATGATTTTAGCATTTCATTCGAGTATTCTTAATTTCTTTGCGCATGTGCAAGTAACCTTAGTCGCATATTGTGGCCAATTAGCTGTTCTACAGTCGCTAAAAGAGATTCGAATTGTTTATTTAAATATTATTCCTTATTAAAACGATAATTTTGATTAAAATTTATTTCAATAACGTTTTTAAAATCATAGAGCTGCGTTAAATTCGATAAAAGATCGTTTATTAAAAAAAAATTCCATTCTTGAGAACATTTCTGGATTGATCGATAAAATATTCTAGTAAGCTCTCTGCTTTTGCTTTGCGTTACTCTACGAGCGACACACAACAATATGGCGCCTGCTACGGAGGATCTCTCGGACTTTCAGAAGGAGATTTTCGAGAGAATCAGCAAGAATGAGGTGTGCGAGCTCAAGACATTGTTGGCACAGAAGAAGATCAAGATGGATTTTGTCGATGAGAATGGTATGAGCCCGCTCCAACATGCCTGTTATAAGGGAAACAAGGAAATCGTACAGCTACTCCTCGATCAAGTAGGTTATGTTGACTGTATCAGTAATATTTTGTGTCAACAGAGTTATGTCTCGTGATTAGCCTGTTATAAATTTAAATGTATTGTCTAAATGACGTTCACACAACCTTCTCATGATGGATTTACATCTCTATTTCTGAAATTATTAATATTTTAATCATGTTTATTGAATGCCTGTTTCTATCAATATAGATTAATCAGTATGGATTTCTATCAATACAGATTATATAGATTAAATTAATTATGTCTTATGTCTGTTGCCATCAATGTAGATCATCTTTTTCTAGTTTTAAGAATATAAAGAATAAGTTAAAGAGTAAGATTAAAGTTAATCTATATTGATGGCAACAGACATAAGATATAATTAACTTGTATATGATTGTCTACTCGTTCTAGGGTGCTGATGTAAACGCGTGTCAACATGAACATGCATATACTGCTCTTCATTTTGCTGCTTTAAGTGGAAATGCTGAACTATGTCATCTCTTAATGTCACATGGAGCACGCTTGACAGCAACGAACAGCGTAGGCAGAACAGCTGCGCAAATGGCAGCGTTTGTGGGAAATCACAATTGCGTGGCGACTATCAATAACTTTATTCCAAAAGCTGATATAGATTACTACATTAAGCCACAGGGTTTGCAGACCGAACCTATGCTGCCACCACATCTAGCAGATTATTTTCATAAATTCATAATGCACGTTAATGTGAATCCTGTACGTGTGTGCATGAATTTACAGAGACTTCCTGCACTTTTGGAAAATTCAGCAAAAGTAAGACAATACATAGAACAAGTTGATAATTAAATGCAATTAATATATTATTTATTTGATACATCAGATATGTCAAATATATTTTGAGGTATTAAAATACCAAGAAACATACATTTCATATATCAAATTGTAATCAAATATATGTTTCTTGGTTTTATTTAAAGGAACAAATGTATTCATATTCAATATTTATTCATTTTGTCATCTTTTTTTAGATACAAAAAGTATTAGAATCCATGCGTTACAAAGAAATGACTCGAGGTGCTGAAATAAATGAAGTAATGGCCTTCAAGTACCATTATCTCAGTTGCGTTGTTGCAGAAGTGTTAAAATGTCAAAAGCGTCAAGAAGCTATGAAGGCAGAGAAAGGTGAAAAAGGGAATGAGGAGAGTGAAGAAAAGAAGTCCGATACTGTAGAACTTCTAATACGAAGATTCCTAAAGTGCAGCAAAAATGATAGTTTACCAGAGTATCAGGAGGCATTTTTGAGGGAATCTGTAAGAGAATTTCCATTCAGAGAAAGCACAATTTTCCGTCAAATGGTCGCTACATTGGCGAGCACAGATCCACCGTCTGCCGTTTCTGTAATCTCGGCTGCAATTAACGGGCAACGAGGATTCTTTGATGGTGCCCAGACTTGCGTGACCTGTGGTGAGGACAAGGCTACCAAAAAATGTAGCAAATGCAAAGCGGTGCAATACTGCGACAGAGAATGTCAGAGATTGCACTGGTTCATGCACAAAAAAGCGTGTGCTAGATTGGGTCAATCTCCGGCAAACAACGGAAAGCTCACGGATGTAGATAAAGAACAAATCAGTAACGCTGTCGGCTCCAGGCTACAAAACCTAGCTGTTAAATAAATATGTAATGTGTACAAATTTAATGTTAGCGTTCCATTTGGAATGCATTATACTCGCGGATGTTTATTTTTTCCTGTATATAGCTATTCTATGTAGAATTGATGGATCTCCGTATGATTGTGCCTATTACATCTGTGGAAGCTAACATTATTATTGTGTAAGTAAAAATCATTTTAAAAATGTGTAAATTTTTGTTTAATCCATCACGCGTTTCAATATCTCATTTTTTCGACTTTTCAATCCTTGACAATCAGTTAAGAAATCCAGGAAGGAATCAAACTGAATCAAATTATATATTAAGTTGTATAAAAATATTGTGTTTTTCTAATTCCTATACGCGACTATAAGCTGCCGGACTTTTGTAAACTGACTGATTTTTATATAGTTTCCTACTTCCTCATACTTGGACAGTAAAAAATTGCCAAATATATTTATAAGTTACTATTATTCTTGACGTACGCGTGCACTCAGTTAAACATATCTGTTAATATTTTAGAGCTGTGTTTTTCCAAGAACCTTTATTGTGATCTATTTGTCAAAATAAAGCACATTTACTTGCAACTGATATAATATAATAGTTCTGTTATCCTTCTCTAATATATTATCGTTAATTTATCGTTAAGTAGTGTATGGGCATATAAATTCTATCCCCGTAATGTGTTGTTCTTATCAACAAAGTTATTATTCAAATTCAATCTAAAGTACTGGAATAAATTACATTTATTAAGATTAGTCGTTTCAATTACATTAAAAAATAGTTTATTGCATGAATTTTATTCTGTATTCGTACATATATTATGATAATACTTTTCATTTACCGATAATAGAAAATTATGTGTTCACATTGCGACTTTCATCATCACGTTAAGTTTTTGTTAATCGTAAAGACGTACGCGCAAATATTACTTCAGAAGCAATTTCTTAATGCAAACATCACGTCTTTCACGCTCAACTTTAACGATTCTTTGCTAATTTGTTCCAAGATTCAAATTCAACTTTCTCCTTACGCTAAATCATACAGACATCTATGAGGCTTCAAAACTTTCACTTTAAACAGCGGATTTGGTCGTTACGTTTCGCGTTGCGCAAATATTGCAGCAATAATTTTCGGCAGTACATACATCTGTCGTCCGTATCCGTAATAACACGACTGCCTACTTTATAACTTCTACGTATAAAAAAGATAGATAATGACATATTTTTTTTAATAATACATTAAGGTATATTATGTGACTGCGTATGTTTCCTCTGATAAATTTAATAATAATAATACAATTTTATTAGATAGCACATATAAAATAAACGAATCTATAATACATCTATAATACATAAAATATAATGCAAAAATTTAAAATTTTTTTAAAGGAAATTTTGATAATATTATTTTCTATTATATATCAATTTTAAATCATTGTTAAATACTTTGATGATATAAAACTCCAGATATATTAAAGTCTCTCTTTTTTGAAATATATTATTTTAAATGAAAATAAAAATAAAGTTGGGAAAGAGAATAAAGTTTTTCTACCTCTCTATGCAATCCTGAAGGTTTGTTGGTAGGCCTTCCGTTTTCAATCGCTTTTATTTCAAGAAATTTTGATAGTTTAGACAGTTTTTGCTTTAAAAAAAAAATAAGACATTCGAAGAACACATCTGCGAATTTTTGTTCACTATTCCGTGAAAATTTTTTATATTGGACATTATTTATATTTTTCGTAGAAATACTCTTTTATAACTAATTTGTAGAATGGGTAAAATAATTTTTGCTGCAAGAAATTAAGGGGATTCTTTGATTTAATGCAATACGCGCGTTAAACTATTTGATTTAACTTAATAAATAACTTTCACCTTTCGTGGAATTACATGACAACGTAAATCTTGATACAGTACAGTTGTTGAACAAAAGGAGAAAGTATATTCTCTTTTTTTCTCTGTAAGTAATATGTAAGGTACTAATTTTGAAAGTGGTTTCAATGACGCACTTATGTACTTGTATGTAGTCCATTCCAGAATGGGTCTGTTATTGGAATCAGAAATATCGATTGTCTTAGCCGTGAATATTAGAACATAGTCATACGTTCGATGTTTTTAACTTTTTTTTTTGTACAAAAATTAATTTTAACATTTTTGCTGCATGTCTCAAAAAATCCACTATATGTCTTTAAGTTAAAATTAACATTTTATTTTTAACAGTGTGAAGTCAATCTCTCCCGATTGAAAATATATTATTACTAAGATTAAGAGATTATTTGTCAAGATCACTTTTTAACATGGACGCTCAACTTTGTTGTCGATAATTATATTTTAACAATGGAATCTAAAGCTGTATAAGTTTCTATGCTTAAAAAGGAAACATCGTGCGCACGCGAAGCGTTTAAGTATAGATAATTCTAAAAAAAAAAACATCACATATATATGCAAAGCAGTTACTTCTATGAGGCCTCAAACGGACGTGAAATAATACCGTTGTCACTTACCGTTGTGCACTTGATGTATTGAATTAATTTCGTAGCGGGGGGAACGTGACATGTGTTGAAATATACTTTTCGTCGATATCAACAGCGGAGGCTCTCATCTTCTGCACTTCCGCCATACGATGTTGCTCAATCAATTCGCTTCAGCTGTCGCGAACGAGCTGTGTAATTTAGAATTTTATATAATAAATTATATACGTACATATTTGTCTTACTCCATTTCGTTCTCATTGCGTCACTGTGACAAACGATTGAAGTACAGTAGATATTTATTATGTTACACGCTTATTTTATGCACTTGACCGACATATTTATGGAAAATATTCAATATCACGCATATTTGCTTTACATTAGTAGATTGGAACAAAAGTTCGTAGCGCTTCAAATTTTATAACTTCGTCAAAAATCAACAAAATTTAAATTTAAAAAATGAGTGTCAAAGCTTAAAATTTCTACTTTTGAAAAAATCTCCAAGTACATCTCTCGATACATTGATAAATGAGATCTATGATTCTCTATGACGATTCTGTGATACACATTTGACATTTTATTTATTCACGTCCCTTTAAATATGAATACGCGTGACCTCGTAGGATATTCAGAATCAAAGGATAAAGACGTATATGTATATACGTTTTGCTTTCGAACAAAGAGAAACATGTTCGAAAACAGAATATTCGTGATGCGTTCGAATTTAACTTTTCGGAGACTTTCACTCAATGCTAAAGCTTTGCACATCAACATTGTAATTACAAATCGTTTTATTATGCAAAGTACAATTTAGATTTTCCTGTCGAATAATAATAAAATATGGAATTCGTTCTGCTCATATTTTTTTAGATTATTTCGTTGCAAACTTATATAATCGTCGTGCATTTTATGCGTGATAAAAGTTATTCTTTTTCACAATCGGATATAATAAAAATCTGTAATTTAAAGCTAATTAAACAAGGTCAATTTGATGTGTCAAATATTAAACCATATCATTTATCAAAATTTGCTGCAATGACATGTCATGTTTATTCTTTCTTCTTCTAACGAAATCTCTCTCTCTCTCTCTCTCTCTCTCTCTCTCTCTCTCTCTCTCTACACATACACACACACACAAATATTTCGTAATATATATATATATTGTATATCAATTGATCTTACGAAATATTTTAGGGTCAAGTTAACAAGGTTGACCTGATTCTTTAACCTATTTTCCATAGATGTAAATAATCTTATGCAACATTTTCTCCTCTTTTACAAAAAAAAAAAGGTATCCGGAAATTAATGTACAACACATTACATTGGATTGATATGATATAATAAAATGTATTTATGCATGTTCTTTATAATACATGTAATTTTATATAATGTATGTAATTGTATTTTATATATATAATTTTATGTGTGTTTCGCGTTTTTTAAACTAAAAAATTTAACATTTACTCATTAGAAATAAATTTACGATTGAATTTAAACAGAATAAAAAATTTTACATATATAAAAAAATTTTATATTTATAAAGTATATAAAAACTTCTTTTATATGTATATATGTATATATTTTTTTATGTGCACTTTTACGATTGACGTGACGTTTATTGTGATAATGAAAGTTTTAACATAAACATATAATTTTTTATTATAGATACAAAATTATATCCGTAATAAAAAGTGTGCATGTGTGTGTAATATAAGTGTGTGTACACGTAATATACGTATTATATTATATGTTTCTGTAAATGTCTTATAATAAAATAAATATGTAAAAAAATTTATACATACACCTATGTAAGATTCTCGATTCTGTTTACAATTCATTCATTTCTTTGTCGATTCATTATCTTAAAATGTCAAACTCTTCTTAATTTCTTAAAAAACGTAAAATAGACTGTATATTTAAACAAATAGATTTATATTTAACATTTTTGATGTGGATATATCCATTAGACGCAAACCCACATGAATATTTACAAATCTTTTTAATATATTTTCGTAACGACTGCTCTTATCTACGTGTACGAAAATTGGTCAACAAGATAATTTCTAATCATCGAAATCAGGGTCAAAAGTTCGGAGACCTTTTCGTGCATGAATGCGCGTTCTCCAGCGAAAAAAAATCGATCTTTTTTTAATAATAAGAGGACATTCATTTAAAAGATCGAGAAGAGATAATCCGATACACCCTTTATTTTATAATGTTCCTAGTCATCCGGTAAGTGCGAATTACTCAAGTATAGGTGGGGAAGGTAAGATTCTCGAGGAAAGGAGACCAAGAAACAAAACGGTACCCCGGGTGGTGACGATTCAACGACGAAGTCATCGCGGAACGACCGCATTGCTCAGTTCCCGAAACGTGGGCGTGAGGTACGCATCGACAATCGCAAAGACATCCCGGCGAGATGCGAGTGCCCGTGGTGTCGATGGTAGTCCTGGTAGTGTCGTTCCTGACGTCGCGGGTCTGCACCCACGTAATCGCATGGCGGGAAGCGAAGAGAGAAGGACCGATACGGGATGCGATCGAGAGCGGCGCCGCCGCCGAGTACAATAGGCATGATTGCATCTGGAGGCGCGGAAATGACCGTGATGTCTGTCCGGACCCGGACGTGCATGTATACCTGTATACACCGGACCGACCACGACGGTTGCTGGACCCCCTGGAGCAGTCCGACTGGCTGCGACGGGATTACGAGCCCACCAAGGACAATGCGATCCTGATTCATGGATACGCAGGTCATTTTTTTGGAGTCGTTGTTTTCAGCTGAAATTTTATCTTATTATGTTTTATATTTTATCTGTTTAAAGAACGAAAAGTATTCGAAATATCGCTCGGCAGCACAATTCGGAATGCATACTTTAATTATTTTTATTATTAGGAGCAGACTGAATTTGTGTTGTTCAAAAAAATAAAATAAAAATAGATATTTTACTAAGGTTTACGAGCGCTTTCAACATTAAAAATGGCTCGATAGAAGTTAAAATGTCTGTTAATT